>NC_069501.1:1112121103-1112341103 GCF_027579735.1 Bombina bombina | reverse complement strand
TGGACTGATGAAATGAGAATGAGTCTTGATGGGCCCGTGGCTGGATTGGTAAAGGGCAGAGAGCTCCAGTCCGACTCAGACGCCAGCAAGGTGGAGGTGGAGTACTGGTTTGGGCTGGTATCATCAAAGATGAGCTTGTGGGGCCTTTTCGGGTTGAGGATGGAGTCAAGCTCAACTCCCAGTCCTACTGCCAGTTTCTGGAAGACACCTTCTTCAAGCAGTGGTACAGGAAGAAGTCTGCATCCTTCAAGAAAAACATGATTTTCATGCAGGACAATGCTCCATCACAAGCGTCCAAGTACTCCACAGCGTGGCTGTCAAGATAGGGTGTAAAAGAAGAAAATCTAATGACATGGCCTCCTTGTTCACCTGATCTGAACCCCATTGAGAACCTGTGGTCCATCATCAAATGTGAGATTTACAAGGAGGGAAAACAGTACACCTCTCTGAACAGTGTCTGGGAGGCTGTGGTTGCTGCTGCATGCAATGTTGATGGTGAACAGATCAAAACACTGACAGAATCCATGGATGGTAGGCTTTTGAGTGTCCTTGCAAAGAAAGGTGGCTATATTGGTCACTGATTTGTTTTTGTTTTGTTTTTGAATGTCAGAAATGTATATTTGTGAATGTTGAGATGTTATATTGGTTTCACTGGTAAAAATAAATAATTGAAATGGGTATATATTTGTTTTTTTTTAAGTTGCCTAATAATTATGCACAGTAATAGTCACCTGCACACACAGATATCGCCCTAAAATAGCTAAAACTAAAAACAAACTAAAAACTACTTCCAAAAATATTCAGCTTTGATATTAATGAGTTTTTTGGGTTCATTGAGAACATGGTTGTTGTTCAATAATAAAATTAATCCTCAAAAATACAACTTGCCTAATAATTCTGCTCTCCCTGTAGTCTCTCTGTGGTATTGTAGTCTCTCTGTGGTATTGTAGTCTCTCTGTGGTATTGTAGTCTCTCTGTGGTAATGTAGTCTCTCTGTGGTAATGTAGTCTCTCTGTGGTAATGTAGTCTCTCTGTGGTAATGTAGTCTCCATGTGGTAATGTAGTCCTTATGTGGTAATGTAGTCCTTATGTGGTAATATATTCTGTCTGTGGTATTGTAGTCTTCATGTGGTAATGTAGTCCCCCTCTGGTAATGTAGTCTCTTGTGGTAATGTAGTCTCTCTGTGGTAATCTAGTCTCTATGTGGTAATGCAGTCCCTCTGTGATAATGTAGTCATTTTGTGGTTATGTAGTCCCTCTGTGTAATGTAGTACCTCTCTGGTTATGTAGTCCCTTTGTGGTAATGTAGTCCCTTTGTGGCAATGTAGTCCCTATGTGGTAATGTAGTTTCTCTGTGGAAATGTAGTCTCTCTGTGGTAATGTAGTCCCTATGTGGTAATGTAGTCCCTATGTGGTAATGTACCCCTTCTGTGGTAATGTAGTCCCTCTGTGGTAATGTAGTCCCTCTGTGGTAATGTAGTCCCTCTGTGGTAATGTAGTATCTCTGTGGTAATGTAGTATCTCTGTGGTAATGTAGTCTCTCTGTGGTAATGTAGTCTCTCTGTGGTAATGTAGTCTCTATGTGGTAATGTAGTCTCTATGTGGTAATGTAGTCTCTCTGAGGTAATGTAGTCTCTCTGTGGTAATGTCTCTCTGTGGTAATGTAGTATATATGTAGTAATGTAGTCTCTCTGTGGTAATGTAGTCTCTCTCTGGTAATGCAGTCTTTATATGGTAATGTTGTCTCTATTGTGCTAATGTAGTCTTGCTGTGTTAATTTAGTCTTACTGCGGTAATGTAGTCTGTCTATGGTAATGTAGTCTCTCTGTGGTAATGTAGTCCAGTGGTAATGTAGTCCTTCTGTGGTAATGTAGTTCTTCTGTGGTCATGCAGTCCTTCTTTTGTAATGTAGTCCTTCTGTGGTAATGTGGTCTCTGTGTGGTAATGTAGTCACTGTGTGGTAATGTAGTCTCTATATGGTAATGTAGTCTTTCTGTGGTAATGAAGTCCCTAGCTGGTAATGTAGTCCCTCTATGGTAATGTAATCCCTCTGTGGTAATGTAGTCACTCTGTGGCAATGCAGTCCCTCTGTGGGAATGTAGTCTCACTGCGGTAATGTTGTCCATATGTGGTAATGTACTCTGTCTGTGGTAAAGTTGTCTCTCTGTGGAAATGTTGTCTTTCTATGATAATGTAGTCCCTATGTGGTAATGTAGTATCTCTGTGGTAATGTAGTATCTCTGTGGTAATATAGTCTATCTGTGGTAATGTAGTATATATGTAGTAATGTAGTCTCTCTGTGGTAATGTAGTCTCTCTCTGGTAATGCAGTCTTTATATGGTAATGTTGTCTCTATGTGGTAATGTAGTCTCTGTGTTAATGTAGTCTTGCTGTGTTAATTTAGTCTTACTGCGGTAATGTAGTCTGTCTATGGTAATGTAGTCTCTCTGTGGTAATGTAGTCCAGTGGTAATGTAGTCCTTCTGTGGTAATGTAGTTCTTCTGTGGTCATGCAGTCCTTCTTTGGTAATGTAGTCCTTCTGTGGTAATGTGGTCTCTGTGTGGTAATGTAGTCCCTAACTGGTAACGTAGTCTCTATGTGGTAATGTAGTCCCTCTATGGTAATTTAATCCCTCTGTGGTAATGTAGTCACTCTGTGGCAATGTAGTCCCTCTGTGGGAATGTAGTCTCACTGCGGTAATGTTGTCCATATGTGGTAATGTTCTCTGTCTGTGGTAAAGTTGTCTCTCTGTGGAAATGTTGTCTTTCTATGATAATGTAGTCCGTTTGTGGTAATGTTGTCCCTATGTGGTAATGTAGTCTCTCTGTGGTAATGTAGTCTCTCTGTGGTAATGTAGTCTCTCTGTGGTAATGTAGTCCTACTGTGGTAATGTAGTCTCTCTGTGGTAATGTAGTCCTACTGTGGTAATGTAGTCCTTCTGTGGTAATGTAGTCTCCCTGTTGTAATGTAGTCTCTGTGGTAAGTTGTCTGTCTGTGTTAATGTTGTCTCTTTGTGTTAATGTAGTCTCACTGGGGTAATGTAGTCTCTCTGTGGTATTGTAGTCCCTCTGTGGTATTGTAGTCCCTCTGTGGTATTGTAGTCCCTATGTGGTAATGTAGTCTCTCTGTGGTAATGTAGTCTCTCTGTGGTAATGTAGTCTCTCTGTGGTAATGTAGTCCCTCTGTGGTAATGTAGTCGTTATGTGGTAATGTAGTCCCTATGTGGTAATGTACTCCCTATGTGGTAATGTAGTCATTTTGTGGTTATGTAGTCCCTCTGTGTAATGTAGTCCCTCTCTGGTAATGTAGTCCCTATGTGGTAATGTAGTTTCTCTGTGGTAATGTAGTCTCTCTGTGGTAATGTAGTCTCTCTGTGGTAATGTAGTCTCTCTGTGGTAATGTAGTCCCTCTGTGGTAATGTAGTCCCTTTGTGGTAATGTAGTCCCTCTGTGGTAATGCAATCTCTGTGGTAATGTAATCTCTGTAGTAATGAAGTCTCTCTGTGTTAATGTAGTCTCTATGTGGTAATGTAGTCTCTCTGTGGTAATGTAGTCCTATTGTGGTAATGTAGTCACTCTGTGGTAATGTAGTCCTACTGTGGTAATGTAGTCCTACTGTGGTAATGTAGTCCTTCTGTGGTAATGTAGTCCTTCTGTGGTAATGTAGTCCTTCTGTGGTAATGTAGTCTCCCTGTGGTAATGTAGTCCCTCTGTGGTAATGTAATCTCTGTGGTAATGTAATCTCTGTAGTAATGAAGTCTCTCTGTGTTAATGTAGTCTCTATGTGGTAATGCAGTCTCTCTGTGGTAATATAGTCTCTCTGTGGTAATGTAGTCTCTATGTGTTAATGTAGTCTTGCTGTGTTAATTTAGTCTTACTGTGGTAATGTAGTCTCTCTATGGTTATGTAGTCCCTCTGTGGTAATGTAGTCTCTCTCTGGTAATGTAGTCTCTCTCTGGTAATGTAGTCTTGCTGTGTTAATTTAGTCTTACTGTGGTAATATAGTCTCTCTATGGTAATGTAGTCTCTCTGTGGTAATGAAGTCCCTCTCTGGTAACGTAGTCTCTTGTGGTAATGTAGTCTCCATGTGGTAATGTAGTCCCTCTCTGGTAATGTAGTCCCTCTCTGGTAATGTAGTCTCTCTGTGCTAATGTAGTCGCTCTGTGCTAATGTAGTCGCTCTGTGCTAATGTAGTCGCTCTGTGCTAATGTAGTCGCTCTGTGCTAATGTAGTCGCTCTGTGGTAATGTAGTCGCTGTGTGGTAATGTAGTCGCTGTGTGGTAATGTAGTCTCTCTGTTGTAATTTAGTCCCTCTGTGGTAATGTAGTCCCTTTGTTGTAATGTAGTCTCTATATGGTAATGTAGTCCCTGACCTAGATTTGGAGTTTGGCGGTAGCCGTGAAAACCAGCGTTAGAGGCTCCTTACGCTGGTTTTAGGCTACCGCCGGTATTTAGAGTCACTCAAAATAGGGTCTAACGCTCACTTTTCAGCCGCGACTTTTCCATACCGCAGATCCCCTTACGTCATTTGCGTATCCTATCTTTTCAATGGGATCTTCCTAACTCCGGTATTTAGAGTTGTTTCTGAAGTGAGCGTTAGACATCTAACGACAAAACTCCAGCCGCAGGAAAAAAGTCAGTAGTTAAGAGCTTTCTGGGCTAACGCCGGTTTATAAAGCTCTTAACTACTGTACTCTAAAGTACACTAACACCCATAAACTACCTATGTACCCCTAAACCGAGGCCCCCCCACATCGCCGACACTCGATTACATTTTTTTAACCTCTAATCTGGCGACCGCCACCTACGTTATACTTATGTACCCCTAATCTGCTGCCCCTAACACCGCCGACCCCTGTATTATATTTATTAACCCCCTAATCTGCCCCCCACAACGTCGCCGCCAGCTACCTACACTTATTAACCCCTAATCTGCCGTCCGCACGCCGCCGCCAGCTACATTATCCCTATGTACCCCTAATCTGCTGGCCCTAACACCGCCGACCCCTATATTATATTTATTAACCCCTAATCTGCCGCCCTCAATGCCGCCTCCACCTGCCTACACTTATTAACCCGTAATCTGCCGAGCGGACCTGAGCGCTACTATAATAAAGTTATTAACCCCTAATCCGCCTCACTAACCCTATAATAAATAGTATTAACCCCTAATCTGCCCTCCCTAACATCGCCGACACCTAACTTCAATTATTAACCCCTAATCTGCCGACCGGAGCTCACCGCTATTCTAATAAATGGATTAACCCCTAAAGCTAAGTCTAACCCTAATACTAACACCCCCCTAAGTTAAATATAATTTAAATCTAACGAAATAAATTAACTCTTATTAAATAAATTATTCCTATTTAAAGCTAAATACTTACCTGTAAAATAAACCCTAATATAGCTACAATATAAATTATAATTACATTGTAGCTATTTTAGGATTTATATTTATTTTACAGGTAACTTTGTATTTATTTTAACCAGGTACAATAGCTATTAAATAGTTAAGAACTATTTAATAGCTAAAATAGTTAAAATAATTACAAATTTACCTGTAAAAGAAATCCTAACCTAAGTTACAATTAAAACTAACACTATACTATCAATAAATTAATTAAATAAACTACCTACAATTACCTACAATTAACCTAACACTACACTATCAATAAATTAATTAAATACAATTCCTACAAATAAATACAATTAAATAAACTTGCTAAAGTACAAAAAATAAAAAAGAACTAAGTTACAAAAAATAAAAAAAAATCTACAAACATAAGAAAAATATTACAACAATTTTAAACTAATTACACCTACTCTAAGCCCCCTAATAAAACAACAAAGCCCCCCAAAATAAAAAATGCCCTACCCTATTCTCAATTACTAAAGTTAAAAGCTCTTTTACCTTACCAGCCCTGAACAGGGCCCTTTGCGGGGCATGCCCCAAGAAGTTCAGCTCTTTTGCCTGTAAAAAAAAAACATACAATACCCCCCCCCCAACATTACAACCCACCACCCACATACCCCTAATCTAACCCAAACCCCCCTTAAATAAACCTAACACTAAGCCCCTGAAGATCATCCTACCTTGTCTTCACCTCACCAGGTATCACCGATCCGTCCTGGCTCCAAAATCTTCATCCAACCCAAGCGGGGGTTGGCGATCCATCATCCGGTGCCTGAAGAGGTCCAGAAGAGGCTCCAAAGTCTTCATCCTATCCGGGAAGAAGAGGCGATCCGGACCGGCAACCATCTTGATCCAAGCGGCATCTTCTATCTTCATCCGATGACGACCGGCTCCATCGTGAAGACCTCCACCGCGGAACATCCATCTTGGCCGACGACTGAACGACGAATGACGGTTCCTTTAAATGACGTCATCCAAGATGGCGTCCCTCGAATTCCGATTGGCTGATAGGATTCTATCAGCCAATCGGAATTAAGGTAGGAATATTCTGATTGGCTGATGGAATCAGCCAATCAGAATCAAGTTCAATCCGATTGGCTGATCCAGTCAGCCAATCAGATTGAGCTTGCATTCTATTGGCTGATCGGAACAGCCAATAGAATGCGAGCTCAATCTGATTGGCTGATTGGATCAGCCAATCGGATTGAACTTGATTCTGATTGGCTGATTCCATCAGCCAATCAGAATATTCCTACCTTAATTCCGATTGGCTGATAGAATCCTATCAGCCAATCGGAATTCGAGGGACGCCATCTTGGATGACGTCCCTTAAAGGAACCGTCATTCGGCTAGTAGGCGTCGGGAGAAGAGGATGTTCCGCGTCAGAGGTCTGCAAGATGGATCCGGAAGAAAGAAGATTGAAGATGCCGTTGATAGAAGACTTCATCCGGATCATGGACCTCTTCAGCTCCCGCTTGGATGAAGACTTCATCCGGATCATGGACCTCTTTAGCTCCCGCTTGGATGAAGCCTTCAGCCGGATCATGGACCTCTTCAGCCCCCCGCTTGGGCTTGGATCAGGACATCGGAGGAGCTCTTCAGGATGGATCGGTGAACCTGGCAGGGTGAAGATAAGGTAGGAAGATCTTCAGGGGCTTAGTGTTAGTTTTATTTAAGGGGGGTTTGGGTTAGATTAGGGGTATGTGGGTGGTGGGTTGTAATGTTGGGGGGGGGTATTGTATGTTTTTTTTTACAGGCAAAAGAGCTGAATTCTTTGGGGCATGCCCCGCAAAGGGCCCTGTTCAGGGCTGGTAAGATAAAAGAGCTTTGAACTGTAGTAATTTAGAATAGGGTAGGGCATTTTTTTATTTTGGGGGGTCTTTGTTATTTTATTAGGGGGCTTAGAGTAGGTGTAATTAGTTTAAAATTGTTGTAATATTTTTCTTATGTTTGTAAATATTTTTTTATTTTTTGTAACTTAGTTATTTTTTATTTTTTGTACTTTAGCTAGTTTATTTAATTGTATTTATTTGTAGCAATTGTATTTAATTAATTTATTGATAGTGTAGTGTTAGGTTTATTTGTAACTTAGGTTAGGATTTCTTTTACAGGTAAATTTGTAATTATTTTAACTATTTTAGCTATTAAATAGTTCTTAACTATTTAATAGCTATTGTACCTGGTTAAAATAAATACAAAGTTACCTGTAAAATAAATATAAATCCTAAAATAGCTATAATATAATTATAATTTATATTGTAGCTATATTAGGATTTATTTTACAGGTAAGTATTTAGCTTTAAATAGGAATAATTTATTTAATAAGAGTTAATTAATTTCGTTAGATTTAAATTATATTTAACTTAGGGGGGTGTTAGTATTAGGGTTAGACTTAGCTTTAGGGGTTAATACATTTATTAGAATAGCGGCGAGATTCGGTCGGCAGATTAGGGGTTAATTATTGAAGTTAGGTGTCGGCGATGTTAGGGAGGGCAGATTAGGGGTTAATACTATTTATTATAGGGTTAGTGAGGCAGATTAGGGGTTAATAACTTTATTATAGTAGCGCTCAGGTCCGCTCAGCAGATTAGGGGTTAATAAGTGTAGGCAGGTGGAGGCGACATTGTGGGGGGCAGATTAGGGGTTAATAAATATAATATAGGGGTCGGCGATGTTAGGGCAGCAGATTAGGGGTACATAAGGATAATGTAAGTAGCGGCGGTTTACGGAGCGGCAGATTAGTGGTTAATAATAATATGCAGGGGTCAGCGATAGCGGGGGCGGCAGATTAGGGGTTAATAAGTGTAAGGCTAGGGGTGTTTAGACTCGGGGTACATGTTAGAGTGTTAGGTGCAGACGTAGGAAGTGTTTCCCCATAGACAACAATGGGGCTGCGTTAGGAGCTGAACTCGGCTTTTTTGCAGGTGTTAGGTTTTTTTTCAGCTCAAACAGCCCCATTGTTTCCTATGGGGGAATCGTGCACGAGCATGTTTTTGAGGCTGGCCGCGTCCGTAAGCAACTCTGGTATCGAGAGTTGAAGCTGCGTTAAAAATGCTCTACGCTCCTTTTTTGGAGCCTAACGCAGCCTTTATGTGGACTCTCAATACCAGAGTTATTTTTATGGTGCGGCCAGTAAAACGCGGGCGTTAGTTTTTCGGCTCGTTACCGACAAAACTCCAAATCTAGCCGCCTATGTGGTAATGTAGTCTCTATGTAGTAATGTAGTCTCTGTGGTAAAGTTGTCTGTCTGTGGTAAAGTTGTCTCTCTGGTAATGTTGTCTTTTGTTGTAATGTAGTCTCTGTGTGGTAATGTAGTGCCTTTCTGGTAATGTAGTCTCTCTGTGGTAATGTAGTTCCTCTGTGGTAATGTAGTCCCTCTCTGGTAATGTAGTCCCTCTCTGGTAATGTAGTCCCTCTGTGGTAATGTAGTCCCTCTGTGGTAATGTACTCTCTCTGTTGTAATGTACTCTCTCTGTGTGGTAATGTAGTCTCACTGTGGTAATGTATTCTCTCTGTGGTAATGTATTCTCTCTGTGGTAATTCAGTCTCTCTGTTTTAATGCTGTCTCGCTGTGTTAATGCAGTCTTGCTGTGTTAATGTAGTCTCTATGTGGTGATTTATTCACTCTGTAGTAATGTAGTCCCCATGTGGTAATATAGTCCCACTGTGGTAATGTAGTTCTTCTGTGGTAATGTAGTCTCTCTGTGGTAATGTAGTCTCTCTGTGGTAATGTAGTCTCTCTTTGGTAATGTAGTCTCTCTAGGGTAATGTAGTCTCTCTAGGGTAATGTCTCTCTTGGGTAATGTTGTCTCTTCTGGGTAATGTAGTCTCTGTAGGGTAATCTAGTCTCTGTGGTAATGTAGTCTCTCTGTGGAAATGAAGTCCCTCTCTGGTAACGTAGTCTCTTGTGGTAATGTAGTCCCTCTTTTGTAATGTAGTCCCTCTGTGGTAATGTAGTCTCTATATGGTAATGTAGTCTCTCTGTGGTAATGAAGTCCCTCTCTGGTAACGTAGTCTCTTGTGGTAATGTAGTCTCTATGTGGTAATGTAGTCCCTCTCTGGTAATGTAGTCCCTTTCTGGTAACGTAGTCTCTCTGTACTAATGTAGTCCCTCTGCGCTAAAGTAATTGCTCTGTGGTAATGTAGTCTCTCTGTTGTAATGTAGTCCCTCTGTGGTAATGTAGTCCCTCTGTGGTAATGTAGTCCCTATGTGGTAATGTAGTCTCTGTGTGGTAATGTAGTCTCTATGTGGTAATGTAGTCTCTGTAGTAAGTCTGTTGTCTGTCTGTGGTAAAGTTGTCTCTCTGGTAATGTTGTCTGTTTGTGGTAAGGTAGTCTCTATGTGGTAATGTAGGCCTAGATTTGGAGTTCGGCGGTAGAAGGGCTGTTAACGCTCTGCTGGCTTTTTTCTGGCCGCACCATAAATTTAACTCTGGTATCGAGAGTTCAAACAAATGCTGCGTTAGGCTCCAAAAAAGGAGCGTAGAGCATTTTTACCGCAAATGCAACTCTCGATACCAGAGTTGCTTACGGACGCGGCCAGCCTCAAAAACGTGCTCGTGCACGATATCCCCATAGGAAACAATGGGGCTGTTTGAGCTTAAAAAAAACCTAACACCTGCAAAAAAGCAGCGTTCAGCTCCTAACGCAGCCCCATTGTTTCCTATGGGGAAACACTTCCTACGTCTGCACCTAACACTCTAACAAGTACCCCGAGTCTAAACACCCCTAACCTTACACTTATTAACCCCTAATCGGCCGCCCCCGCTATCGCTGACCCCTGCATATTATTTTTAACCCCTAATCTGCCGCTCTGTAAACCGCCGCAACCTACGTTATCCCTATGTACCCCTAATCTGCTGCCCTAACATCGCCGACCCCTATATTATATTTATTAACCCCTAATCTGCCCACCACAACGTCGCCGACACCTGCCTACACTTATTAACCCCTAATCCGCCTCACTAACCCTATCATAAATAGTATTAACCCCTAATCTGCCCTCCCTAACATCGCCGACACCTAACTTCAATTATTAACCCCTAATCTGACGAGCGGAGCTCACCGCTACTATAATAAATGGATTAACCCCTAAAGCTAAGTCTAACACTAACACCCCCCTAAGTTAAATATAATTTAAATCTAACGAAATAAATTAACTCTTATTAAATAAATTATTCCTATTTAAATCTAAATACTTACCTGTAAAATAAATCCTAATATAGCTACAATATAAATTATAATTATATTATAGCTATTTTAGGATTTATATTTATTTTACAGGCAACTTGGTAATTATTTTAACCAGGTACAATAGCTATTTAATAGTTACCTAGTTAAAATAATAACAAATTTACCTGTAAAATAAATCCTAACCTAAGTTATAATTAAACCTAACACTACCCTATCAATAAATTAATTAAATAAACTACCTACAATTACCTACAATTAACCTAACACTACACTATCAATAAATTAATTAAACACAATTGCTACAAATAAATACAATTACATAAACTAGCTAAAGTACAAAAAATAAAAAAGAACTAAGTTACAAAAAATAAAAAAATATTTACAAACATAAGAAAAATATTACAACAATTTTAAACTAATTACACCTACTCTAAGCCCCCTAATAAAATAACAAAGCCCCCCAAAATAAAAAATTCCCTACCCTATTCTAAATTAAAAAAGGTAAAAGCTCTTTTACCTTACCAGCCCTGAACAGGGCCCTTTGCGGGGCATGCCCCAAGAATTTCAGCTCTTTTGCCTGTAAAAAAAAACATACAATACCCCCCCCCAACATTACAACCCACCACCCACATACCCCTAATCTAACCCAAACCCCCCTTAAATAAACCTAACACTAAGCCCCTGAAGATCTTCCTACCTTGTCTTCACCATCCAGGTTCACCGATCCGTCCTGAAAAGCTCCTCCGATGTCCTGATCCAAGCCCAAGCGGGGGGCTGAAGAGGTCCATGATCCGGTCAAAGTCTTCATCCAAGCGGAGCAGAAGAGGATCTTCCATCCGATTGAAGTCTTCATCCAAGCAGCATCCATCCGGAGCGAAGCGGCAGGATCCTGAAGACCTCCAGCGCGGAACATCCATCCGGCCCGACGACTGAACGACGAATGACTGTTCCTTTAAGGGACGTCATCCAAGATGGCGTCCCTCGAATTCCGATTGGCTGATAGGATTCTATCAGCCAATCGGAATTAAGGTAGGAATTTTCTGATTGGCTGATGGAATCAGCCAATCAGAATCAAGTTCAATCCGATTGGCTGATCCAATCAGCCAATCAGATTGAGCTCGCATTCTATTGGCTGATCGGAACAGCCAATAGAATGCGAGCTCAATCTGATTGGCTGATTGGATCAGCCAATCGGATTGAACTTGATTCTGATTGGCTGATTCCATCAGCCAATCAGAAAATTCCTACCTTAATTCCGATTGGCTGATAGAATCCTATCAGCCAATCGGAATTCGAGGGACGCCATCTTGGATGACGTCCCTTAAAGGAACAGTCATTCGTCGTTCAGTCGTCGGGCCGGATGGATGTTCCGCTCTGGAGGTCTTCAGGATCCTGCCGCTTCGCTCCGGATGGATGCTGCTTGGATGAAGACTTCAATCGGATGGAAGATCCTCTTCTGCTCCGCTTGGATGAAGACTTTGACCGGATCATGGACCTCTTCAGCCCCCCGCTTGGGCTTGGATCAGGACATCGGAGGAGCTCTTCAGGACGGATCGGTGAACCTGGATGGTGAAGACAAGGTAGGAAGATCTTCAGGGGCTTAGTGTTAGGTTTATTTAAGGGGGGTTTGGGTTAGATTAGGTGTATGTGGGTGGTGGGTTGTAATGTTGGGGGGGGGGTATTGTATGTTTTTTTTTACAGGCAAAAGAGCTGAAATTATTGGGGCATGCCCCGCAAAGGGCCCTGTTCAGGGCTGGTAAGGTAAAAGAGCTTTTACCTTTTTTAATTTAGAATAGGGTAGGGAATTTTTTATTTTGGGGGGCTTTGTTATTTTATTAGGGGGCTTAGAGTAGGTGTAATTAGTTTAAAATTGTTGTAATATTTTTCTCTTGTTAAGTGTATCCAGTCCACGGATCATCCATTACTTATGGGATATTAACTCCTCCCCAACAGGAAGTGCAAGAAGATTCACCCAGCAGAGCTGCTATATAGCTCCTCCCCTAACTGCCATTACCAGTCATTCTCTTGCACCCAACGAATAGATAGGATGTGTGAGAGGACTGTGGTGATTATACTTAGTTTCATACCTTCAATCAAAAGTTTGTTATTTTATAATAGCACCGGAGTGTGTTATTCCTTCTCTGGTAGAATTTGAAGAAGAATCTACCTGAGTTTTTCTATGATTTTAGCCGGAGTAGTTAAGATCATATTGCTGTTTCTCGGCCATCTGAGGAGAGGTAAACTTCAGATCAGGGGACAGCGGGCAGATTAATCTGCAAAGAGGTATGTAGCAGCTTATTATTTTCTGACAATGGAATTGATGAGAAAATTCTGCCATACCGATATAATGTAAACTCAGCCTTAAATGCAGTAGCAGCAACTGGTATCAGGCTGTCATGTATGTATATTTTACACTTCAGTATTCTGGGGAATGGCACTTCACTGGAATTATACTGTATGCATAAAACTTTAGCCTAATTTGCAGGGACTAGCAACAGGCTTTTTAATAACACTCAATTTATTAATGTGAAACGTTTTTTGCTGGCATGTAAAATCGTTTAATTTTCTGAGGTACTGGGTGAAAAAATGTTTTGGGCACTATTTTTTTCCACTTGGCAGTCGTTTTATTTAATTTATGACAGTTTACTGATCTCTCTCACTGTTATGTGTGAGGGGGAGGGGCCTTTTTTGGCGCTTTTGCTACGCATCAAAAAATTCAGTCAGAAGTTTATTGTCTTCCCTGCATGATCCGGTTCATCTCTACAGAACTCAGGGGTCTTCAAAACTTGTTTTGAGGGAGGTAATCACTCACAGCAGAGCTGTGAGATTGTAGTTGTCTGTGATAAAAAAACGTTTTTTTCTGTATTTTTTTTTTTTTTTTCTGCTATCAGGGTTAGTTATCCTTTGCTAATGGGAGCAATCCTTTGCTAAAATTGTGTTTTTTACAAAGATTTGATGCTATAACTTTTTCTGTGCTTCTTATAGGCACAGTACGTTTTCATATTATAGTAAATTACTTGAAAAGTATTTCCAAGTTGCTAGTTTATTTGCTAGTGTGTTAAACATGTCTGATTCAGAGGAAGATATCTGTGCTATATGTGCTAAAGCCAAAGTGGAGCCCAATAGAAATTTATGTACTAACTGTATTGATGCTACTTTAAATAAAAGTCAATCTGTACAAATTGAACATATTTCACCAAACAACGAGGGGAGAGTTATGCCGACTAACTCGCCTCACGTGTCAGTACCTGCATCTCCCGCTCGGGAGGTGCGTGATATTGTAGCGCCGAGTACATCTGGGCGGCCATTACAAATCACATTACAGGATATGGCTACTGTTATGACTGAAGTTTTGGCTAAATTACCAGAACTAAGAGGTAAGCGTGATCACTCTGGGGTGAGAACAGAGTGCGCTGATAATATTGGGGCCATGTCAGACACTGCGTCACAATTTGCAGAACATGAGGACGGAGAGCTTCATTCTGCGGGTGACGGTTCTGATCCAAACAAACTGGATTCAGATATTTCAAATTTTAAATTTAAGCTGGAAAACCTCCGTGTATTACTAGGGGAGGTGTTAGCGGCTCTGAATGATTGTAACACAGTTGCAATACCAGAGAAAATGTGTAGGTTGGATAAATATTTTGCGGTACCCGGCGAGTACTGACGTTTTTCCTATACCTAAGAGACTTACTGAAATTGTTACTAAGGAGTGGGATAGACCCGGTGTGCCGTTCTCACCCCCTCCGATATTTAGAAAGATGTTTCCAATAGACGCCACCACACAGGACTTATGGCAAACGGTCCCTAAGGTGGAGGGAGCAGTTTCTACTTTAGCTAAGCGTACCACTATCCCGGTGGAGGATAGCTGTGCCTTTTCAGATCCAATGGATAAAAAGTTAGAGGGTTACCTTAAGAAAATGTTTGTTCAACAAGGTTTTATATTGCAACCTCTTGCATGCATTGCGCCTGTCACGGCTGCAGCAGCATTTTGGTTTGAGTCTCTGGAAGAGACACTTGAATCAGCTCCATTAGATGAGATTACACACAAGCTTAAAGCCCTTAAGTTAGCTAACTCATTTATTTCAGATGCCGTAGTACATTTAACTAAACTTACGGCTAAGAATTCCGGATTCGCCATTCAGGCACGCAGAGCACTGTGGCTAAAATCCTGGTCAGCTGACGTTACTTCTAAATCTAAATTGCTTAATATACCTTTCAAAGGGCAGACCTTATTCGGGCCCGGGTTGAAAGAAATTATCGCTGACATTACAGGAGGTAAAGGCCATGCCCTGCCTCAAGACAGAGCCAAACCTAAGGCTAGACAGTCTAATTTTCGTTCCTTTCGTAATTTCAAAGCAGGAGCAGCATCAACTTCCTCTGCACCAAAACAGGAAGGAGCTGTTGCTCGCTACAGACAAGGCTGGAGACCTAACCAGTCCTGGAACAAGGGCAAGCAGGCCAGGAAACCTGCTGCTGCCCCTAAGACAGCATGAATCGAGGGCCCCCGATCCGGGAACGGATCTAGTGGGGGGCAGACTTTCTCTCTTCGCCCAGGCTTGGGCAAGAGATGTCCAGGATCCCTGGGCGTTAGAGATCATATCTCAGGGATATCTTCTAGACTTCAAACTCTCTCCCCCAAGAGGGAGATTTCATCTGTCAAGGTTGTCAACAAACCAAATAAAGAAAGAGGCGTGCCTACGCTGCGTACAAGATCTTTTATTAATGGGAGTGATCCATCCGGTTCCGCGGTCGGAACAAGGACAAGGGTTTTACTCAAATCTGTTTGTGGTTCCCAAAAAAGAGGGAACTTTCAGGCCAATCTTGGATTTAAAGATCCTAAACAAATTCCTAAGAGTTCCATCGTTCAAAATGGAAACTATTCGGACAATTTTACCCATGATCCAAAAGGGTCAGTACATGACCACAGTGGATTTAAAGGATGCTTACCTTCACATACCGATTCACAAAGATCATTACCGGTATCTAAGGTTTGCCTTTCTAGACAGGCATTACCAGTTTGTAGCTCTTCCATTCGGATTGGCTACGGCTCCGAGAATCTTCACAAAGGTTCTGGGTGCTCTTCTGGCGGTACTAAGACCGCGAGGAATTGCGGTAGCTCCGTACCTAGACGACATTCTGATACAAGCTTCAAGCTTTCAAACTGCCAAGTCTCATACAGAGTTAGTACTGGCATTTCTAAGGTCGCATGGATGGAAGGTGAATGAAAAGAAGAGTTCTCTCTTTCCACTCACAAGAGTTCCCTTCTTGGGGACTCTTATAGATTCTGTAGAAATGAAGATTTACCTGACAGAAGACAGGTTAACAAAGCTTCAAAATGCATGCCGTGTCCTTCATTCCATTCAACACCCGTCAGTAGCTCAATGCATGGAGGTGATCGGCTTAATGGTAGCAGCAATGGACATAGTACCCTTTGCACGTCTACATCTCAGACCGCTGCAATTGTGCATGCTAAGTCAGTGGAATGGGGATTACTCAGACTTGTCCCCTACTCTGAATCTGGATCAAGAGACCAGAAATTCTCTTCTATGGTGGCTTTCTCGGCCACATCTGTCCAGGGGGATGCCATTCAGCAGGCCGGACTGGACAATTGTAACAACAGACGCCAGCCTACTAGGTTGGGGCGCTGTCTGGAATTCTCTGAAGGCTCAGGGACAATGGAATCAGGAGGAGAGTCTCCTACCAATAAACATTCTGGAATTGAGAGCAGTTCTCAATGCCCTTCTGGCTTGGCCCCAGTTAACAACTCGGGGGTTCATCAGGTTTCAGTCGGACAACATCACGACTGTAGCTTACATCAACCATCAGGGAGGGACAAGAAGCTCCCTAGCAATGATGGAAGTATCAAAGATAATTCGCTGGGCAGAGTCTCACTCTTGCCACCTGTCAGCAATCCACATCCCGGGAGTGGAGAACTGGGAGGCGGATTTCTTAAGTCGTCAGACTTTTCATCCGGGGGAGTGGGAACTTCATCCGGAGGTCTTTGCCCAAATACTTCGACGTTGGGGCAAACCAGAGATAGATCTCATGGCGTCTCGACAGAACGCCAAGCTTCCTCGTTACGGGTCCAGATCCAGGGATCCGGGAGCGGTTCTGATAGATGCTTTGACAGCACCTTGGACCTTCGGGATGGCTTATGTGTTTCCACCCTTCCCGATGCTTCCTCGATTGATTGCCAGAATCAAACAGGAGAGAGCATCAGTGATTCTAATAGCGCCTGCATGGCCACGCAGGACTTGGTATGCAGATCTAGTGGACATGTCATCCTGTCCACCTTGGTCGCTACCTCTGAAACAGGACCTTCTGATCCAGGGTCCCTTCAAACATCAAAATCTAATTTCTCTGAAGCTGACTGCTTGGAAATTGAACGCTTGATTTTATCAAAACGTGGTTTTTCTGAGTCAGTTATTGATACCTTAATACAGGCTAGGAAGCCTGTTACCAGAAAGATTTACCATAAGATATGGCGCAAATACTTATATTGGTGCGAATCCAAGAGTTACTCATGGAGTAAGGTTAGGATTCCGAGGATATTGTCTTTTCTACAAGAAGGTTTAGAAAAGGGTTTATCCTCTAGTTCCTTAAAGGGACAGATTTCAGCTCTGTCCATTCTTTTACACAAACGTCTGTCAGAAGTTCCGGACGTTCAAGCTTTTTGTCAGGCTTTAGCTAGGATCAAGCCTGTGTTTAAAACTGTTGCTCCACCATGGAGTTTGAACTTAGTTCTTAATGTTTTACAGGGGGTTCCGTTTGAACCCCTTCATTCCATTGATATCAAGTTGTTATCTTGGAAAGTTCTGTTTTTAATGGCGATTTCCTCGGCTCGAAGAGTCTGAGTTATCTGCCTTACATTGTGATTCTCCTTATCTGATTTTTCATTCAGACAAGGTAGTTCTGCGTACTAAACCTGGGTTCCTACCTAAGGTGGTCACTAACAGGAATATCAATCAAGAGATTGTGGTTCCATCTTTGTGTCCTAATCCTTCTTCGAAAAAGGAACGTCTGCTACACAATCTAGATGTAGTCCGTGCCCTGAAATTTTATCTACAGGCAACTAAGGATTTTCGACAAACGTCTTCCCTGTTTGTCGTTTATTCTGGTCAGAGGAGAGGTCAAAAAGCTTCGGCTACCTCTCTCTCCTTTTGGCTTCGTAGCATAATACGGTTAGCCTATGAGACTGCTGGACAGCAGCCTCCTGAAAGAATTACAGCACATTCTACTAGAGCTGTGGCTTCCACTTGGGCCTTTAAGAATGAGGCTTCTGTTGAACAGATTTGCAAGGCTGCAACTTGGTCTTCTCTTCATACTTTTTCCAAATTTTACAAATTTGACACTTTTGCTTCTTCAGAGGCTGTTTTTGGGAGAAAGGTTCTTCAGGCAGTGGTTCCTTCCGTATAAAGAGCCTGCCTGTCCCTCCCGTCATCCGTGTACTTTAGCTTTGGTATTGGTATCCCATAAGTAATGGATGATCCGTGGACTGGATACACTTAACAAGAGAAAACATAATTTATGCTTACCTGATAAATTTATTTCTCTTGTAGTGTATCCAGTCCACGGCCCGCCCTGTCACTTTAAGGCAGGTAATTTTTCCATTAAACTACAGTCACCACTGTACCCTATGGTTTTCCTTTCTCTGCATGTTTTCGGTCGAATGACTGGTAATGGCAGTTAGGGGAGGAGCTATATAGCAGCTCTGCTGGGTGAATCCTCTTGCACTTCCTGTTGGGGAGGAGTTAATATCCCATAAGTAATGGATGATCCGTGGACTGGATACACTACAAGAGAAATAAATTTATCAGGTAAGCATAAATTATGTTTTCTTATGTTTGTAAATATTTTTTTATTTTTTGTAACTTAGTTCTTTTTTATTTTTTGTACTTTAGCTAGTTTATGTAATTGTATTTATTTGTAGCAATTGTGTTTAATTAATTTATTGATAGTGTAGTGTTAGGTTAATTGTAGGTAATTGTAGGTAGTTTATTTAATTAATTTATTGATAGGGTAGTGTTAGGTTTAATTATAACTTAGGTTAGGATTTATTTTACAGGTAAATTTGTTATTATTTTAACTAGGTAACTATTAAATAGCTATTGTACCTGGTTAAAATAATTACCAAGTTGCCTGTAAAATAAATATAAATCCTAAAATAGCTATAATATAATTATTCTTTATATTGTAGCTATATTAGGATTTATTTTACAGGTAAGTATTTAGCTTTAAATAGGAATAATTTATTTAATAAGAGTTAATTTATTTCGTTAGATTTAAATTATATTTAACTTAGGGGGGTGTTAGTGTTAGGGTTAGACTTAGCTTTAGGGGTTAATCCATTTATTATAGTAGCGGTGAGCTCCGCTCGTCAGATTAGGGGTTAATAATTGAAGTTAGGTGTCGGCGATGTTAGGGAGGGCAGATTAGGGGTTAATACTATTTATGATAGGGTTAGTGAGGCAGATTAGGGGTTAATAACTTTATTATAGTAGCGCTCAGGTCCGCTCGGCAGATTAGGGGTTAATAAGTGTAGGCAGGTGTCGGCGACGTTGAGGGGGGCAGATTAGGGGTTAATAAATATAATATAGGGGTCGGCGGTGTTAGGGGCAGCAGATTAGGGGTACATAGGGATAACGTAGGTGGCGGCGCTTTGCGGTCGGAAGATTAGGGGTTAATTATTTTAAGTAGCTGGCGGCGACGTTGTGGGGGGCAGGTTAGGGGTTAATAAATGTAATACAGGGGTCGGCGGTGTTAGGGGCAGCAGATTAGGGGTACATAAGTATAACGTAGGTGGCGGTCGGCAGATTAGGGGTTAAAATTTTTTAATCGAGTGGCGGCGATGTGGGGGGGAGCTCGGTTTAGGGGTACATAGGTAGTTTATGGGTGTTAGTGTACTTTAGGGTACAGTAGTTAAGAGCTTTATGAACCGGCGTTAGCCCAGAAAGCTCTTAACTCCTGCTATTTTCCTGCGGCTGGAGTTTTGTCGTTAGAGCTCTAACGCTCACTTCAGAAACGACTCTAAATACCGGCGTTAGGAAGATCCCATTGAAAAGATAGGATACGCAATTGACGTAAGGGGATCTGCGGTATGGAAAAGTCGCGGCTGAAAAGTGAGCGTTAGACCCTTTAATCACTGACTCCAAATACCAGCGGGCGGCCAAAACCAGCGTTAGGAGCCTCTAACGCTGGTTTTCACGGCTAACGCCGAACTCCAAATCTAGGCCGTAGTCTCTCTGTAGTAATGTTGTTTATCTTTGATAATGTAGTCTCTCTGTGGTAATGAAGTCCCTCTCTGGTAATGTAGTCACTCTGTGGTAATGTAGTCTCTCTGTGGTAATGTAGTTTCTATGTGGTAATGTTGTCCCTCTGTGGTAATGCAGTTTCTATGTGTTAATGCAGTCTCGTTGTTGTAAATTAGTCCCTATGTGGTAATGTAGTCTCTGTGGTAATTTAGTCTCTATGTGGTAATGTAGTCTCTGTGGTAATTTAGTCTCTTTGTGGAAATGTAGTCTCTCTCTGGTAATGTAGTCCCTATGTGGTAATATAGTCTTGCTGTGGTAATGTAGTCTCTCTGTGGTAATGTAGTCTCTCTGTGGTCATGTAGTCTCTGTGGGGTAAAGTTGTCTCTTTGTGGTAATGTAGTCTGTCTGTGGTAATGTAGTCCCTTTCTAGTAATGTAGTCTCTATGTGGTTATGTAGTCTCTCTGTGGTAATGTAGTCTCTCTCTGGTAACGTAGTCTCTATGTGGTAATGTAGTCCCTTTCTGGTAATGTAGTCTCTCTGTGGTAATGAGGTCTCTCTGTGGTAATGTAATCCTTCGGTAGTAATAAAGTCTCACTGTGCCAATGTAGTTTCTGTGTGGTAATGCAGTCTCTGTGTGGTAGTGTAGTCTCTGTGTGGTAGTGTAGTCTCTGTGTGGTAGTGTAGTCTCTGTGTGGTAGTGTAGTCTCTGTGTGGTAGTGTAGTCTCTGTGTGGTAGTGTAGTCTCTGTGTGGTAATGTAGTCTCTGTGTGGTAATGTAGTCTATCTTTGGTAATTTACTCTCTCTGTGGTAATGAAGTCCCTCTCTGGTAACAGTCTCTTGTGGTAATGTAGTCTCTCTGTGGTAATGCAGTCCCTCTCTGGTAACAGTCTCTTGTGGTAATGTAGTCTCTATGTGGTAATGCAGTCCCTCTCTGGTAATGTAGTTCCTCTCTGGTAATGGTAATGTGGTAATGTAGTCCCTCTGTGGTAATGTAGTCCCTCTTTGGTAATGTAGTCTCTATGTGGTAATGTAGTCTGTCTGTGGTAATGTAATCTCTCTGTGGTAATGTTGTCTCTCTGGTAATGTTGATTGTTTGTGGTAAGGTAGTCTCTATGTGGTAAGGTAGTCTCTATGTGGTAATGTAGTCCCTCTGTGGTAATTAAGTCTCTCTGTGGTAATGTAGTGTCTCTGTAGTAAAGTTGTCTCTTTGGTAATGTTGATTATTTGTGGTAAGGTAGTCTCTATGTGGTAATTTAATCTTGCTGTGATAATGTAGTCTCTATGTGGTAATGTAGTTTCTCTGTAGTAATGTAGTCTCTCTGTGGCAATCTGGTCCTTCTGTGGTAATTAGTCTCTCTGTGGTAATATAGTTTCTATATGGTTATGTAGTCCCTCTCTGGTAACGTAGTCTCTTGTGGTAATGTAGTCTATTTGTGGTAATGTAGTCTCTTTGTGGTAATGTAGTCTCTTTGTGGTAATGTAGTCTCTTTGTGGTAATGTAGTCCCTATGTGGTAATGCAGTCCCTATGTGGTAATGCAGTCTCTATATGGTTATGTAGTCCCTCTGTGGTAATGAAGTCCCTCTCTGGTAACGTAGTCTCTTGTGGTAATGTAGTCTCTATGTGGTAATGCAGTCCCTCTCTGGTAATGTAGTTCCTCTCTGGTAATGGTAATGTGGTAATGTAGTCCCTCTGTGGTAATGTAGTCTCTATGTGGTAATGTAGTCTCTATATGGTTATGTAGTCCCTCTGTGGTAATGTGGTCTCTTTATGGTAATGAAGTCCCTCTCTGGTAACGTAGTCTCTTGTGTTAATGTAGTCTGTCTGTGGTAATGTAGTCTGTCTGTGGTAATGTAGTCTGTCTGTGGTAATGTAGTCTGTCTGTGGTAATGTAGTCTGTCTGTGGTAATGTAGTCTGTCTGTGGTAATGTAGTCTGTCTGTGGTAATGTAGTCTGTCTGTGGTAATGTAGTCTCTTTGTGGTAATGTAGTCTCTTTGTGGTAATGTAGTCTCTATGTGGTAATTTAGTCTTGCTGTCTTAAAGGGACATGAAACCCAAAATTTGTCTTTCATGATTCAGATAGAACATACACTTTTAAACAACTTTCCAATTTACTTCTATTATTTAATTTGCTTCCTTCTCTTGTTTTCCTTTGCTGAAAGATTTATCTAGGAAAGCTCAGGAGCAGCAAAGAACCTATTTTCTACTGCTGATTGGTGGGTGCATATATATGCCTATTGTTATTGGCTCACTCATGTGTTCAGTTAAAAACCAGTAGTGCACTGCTGCTCATTTAACAAAGCATACCAAGAGAACAAAGAACAATTGATAATAGGAGTAAATTAGAAAGTTGCTTAAAAATGCATTCTGTATCAGAATCATTAAAGAAAAAAATGTGGGTTTCCTATCCCTTTAAGGGACTGGCTGTGGCATTCTGTTTTTTTTTTTTTTTAGAGATGTGGTCAGGATCGTTTACCTACACTTAGACCTGGCATGCGTAATTCATAATTATTGCTTTTGTGAAATATCTTATCTCAGGGTCATGTCGCTCTATTTCAGTGCTGGCAAGGTTTGTCCTGTCTTTCATTTATTTCTCTACAACTGTTTTCAAGTTTTGTATTGTTTGTGTAGACTATTTTTTTAGGGGTTTTTTTCCCTTCATTTGTTTGTTCTGTTTTGAAAGTATTTTAGTGATGCTGATTTCCTTCACAGTGGAACTCATATGCGCCAAGAGGTGAACAGTTACAAAACAAATGTTGCTGAATTGATTATAATGGAATAAATATAATTATAATGGATTATGATAGAAAGTGAGTTGTGAGTGTGATGAGGGCTTGGTACGAATAATTAATTTCACAATTTTTGAGTTGTAATATTCCAGCAAGTTTTTTTTTTTTTTTTTTTTTAAGAATTTTTTATTAAATCTAACCCATTTTATTACACATTTTAGTAAAGAAGACAAAAACACAATTAAATACTGCAGAATCAAATATAGCCAATATTTTGTTAATTATTATATAAAATAAATATATTTTAAACAATAAATGCAATATTGATATGTAAGACTATTGTAAAATAAAATGGCCTAATGATTAGCAGTAACTATGTGATAAATAGTATGATGATAAATCTATAAATAATGGAAACATTTTGCTGTATTTGGTCTATGTTAGATCTCAAGCCTTATGAAACCTGTTTGTAATGTATTTTATTTAAAGGGACATTAAATACTAAATACATTTTTTAAGCATAGTATTGAGACAATTTCCCAACTCCCTTTAGTCATGGGTGCTATCATTTTTAGATCTTGCTGTCACTAGAGATGCCACATAGCCTGTATTCTACTGAGATGACCAGTGTTTTTAAGGTTTAGATCAAAATTAAAATAAAGATTAGATATAGAAATAAAGATGCTATCATGGTGAAACTTCTACCAAGGGTGTTCAAATCTAATTTTAAATCAATGATTATTTAAAATCAGTTTTAGCAGCTTTAGTTCCTAATATATATAGCGCTGCAGAATCTCTTGCGCTATATATACTATGATGTATAATTATTTATTACTAACTAGTCCTAAACCCCATTCACATGGACCATTTTTTGCAGTACAGCGGTCCACCCCTTGCTCTTTCTCCACCCCCTCTCTTTTGCTTTCTCTCCCTCTCTATTTTGCGCTCTCTCGCCCTCTCTTTTGCACTCTCTCTCGCTCCACCTCTCTTTTGCTCTCTTTCTCCCCTCTCTCTTTTGCTCTCTTTCTCCCCCTCTCTTTTGCTCTCTTTCTCCCCCCTCTCTTTTGCTCTCTTTTTCCCCCTCTCTTTTGCTCTCTCTCTTCCCCCTCTCTTTTGCTCTCTCTTCCCCCTCTCTTTTGCTCTCTCTCTCCCCCTCTCTTTTGCTCTCTCTCTCCCCTCTCTTTTTCTCTCTTTATCCCACCTTTCTTTTGCTCTCTCTCTCCACCCTCTCTTTTGCTCTCTCTCTCCCCTCTCTTTTTCTCTCTTTATCCCACCTTTCTTTTGCTCTCTTTATTCCCCCCTCTCTTTTGCTCTCTCTCTCCACCCTCTCTTTTGGTCTCTCTCTCCACCCTCTCTCCTCCCCCCTCTCTTTCTCTCTCTCTCTCTCCCCCCTCTCCCCCTGTCTTTTGCTCTCTCTCCCCCCTGTCTTTTGCTCTCTCTCCCCCTCTTTTGCTCTCTCTCCCCCTCTTTTGCTCTCTCTCCCCCTCTCTTTTGCTCTCTCTCTCTCCCCCTCTCTCTCTCTCTTCCCCTTCTCTTTTGCTCTCTCTCTTCAATCTCTATTGCTCTCTCTCCCCCTCTCATTTGCGCTCTCTCTCTCTCTCCCCTTCTCTTTTGCTCTCTCCCCCTCTCTTTTTCTTTCTCTGCCTCTCTTGTTCTCTCTCTCTCTCTCCCCCTCTATTTTGCTCTCTCTTTCTTCTCTCTTTTGCTCTCTCCCCCTCTCTTTTGCTCTCTCTCCCCCTCTCTTTTGCTCTCTCTTCCCCCTCTCTTTTGCTCTTTCCCCTCTATTTTGCTCTTTCCCCTCTCTTTTGCTCTCTCTTCCCCCTCTCTTTTGCTCTTTCCCCTCTATTTTGCTCTTTCCCCTCTCTTTTGCTCTTTCTCTCCCCCCTCTATTTTTTTCTCTCCCCCTCTCTTTTGCTCTCTCTCCCCTCTCTTTTGCTCTCTCTCCCCCACTCTTTTTCTCTCTCTTCCCTCTCTTTTGCTCTTCCCCCTCTATTTTTCTCTCTTTCTGCTCTCTTTTGCTCTCTATCCCCTCTCTTTTGCTCTCTCTCCCCTCTCTTTTGCTCTCTTTCCCCCCTCTCTTTTGCTCTCTTTCCCCCCTCTCTTTTGCTCTCTTTCCCCCCTCTCTTTTGCTCTCTTTCCCCCCTCTATTTTGCTCTCTTTTCCCCCTCTATTTTGCTCTCTTTTCCCCCTCTATTTTGCTCTCGTTCCCCTCTCTTTTGCTCTCTTCTCACTTTTGCTCTCTCTCCCCTCACTTTTGCTCTTTCCCATCTCTTTTGCTCTCTACCCCTCTCTTTCTCTCTCTCTCTCCCCCCTCTCTTTTGATCTGTCTCTCTCGCACGTGCGTTACCGCGCCCACCTCGCCACATCCGGTCCCGCCACGCCCAGGCTCACCCCCATCACATCCGGTTCCGCCCCCAACACGCCCGGTCACGCCCACTTCCGCACACCATTGTCACGCCACGGACAGCAGATCAGGTAGACTCTAAGGCCAGGCATGTTTGTCCTTGCGCTGTCTCTACTGCGCATTACAGTTTCGACAAACACATTTGGCCAATATATTATAGGATGAGCACTGTCAGTTTTCCAGAAAAGATGGCAACCATAGCTGTCACTGCATTCCAGTGCTGATGTGTTTGCACACATGCAGCAACTTTCCTTCCTATACCTGCAGTATCCCCTAGGTTCCAAAATGGTGGGACCCATAATTAGAAGGAAGTGCACTAAATGTGTTTAGTGTTTACTGTTCCCGTAAAGGGACATAAAACCCAACATTTTTCTTTCATGATTTAGGTAGAACATACAACTTTAAACAACTTTCCAGTTTACTTCTATTATCAAATGTGTTTATTCTCTTGGTATCTTTTGTTGAAGGAGCAGCAGTGCATTACTGGTTTCTAACTGAACACATGGGTGAGCTAATGACAATCGGTATATATATGCAGCCACCAATCAGCAGCTAGAACCTAGGTTCTTTGATGCTCCTGAGCTTTCCGAGATAAAATTAAATAATAGAAGTAAAATGGAAAGTTGTTTGTTGTTTACAATGATATGTTCTATCCAAATCATGAATGCCCCTTTAACTGTTCATGTAAAGGTTATGAAAAAGTAAAAGTTTCTATTTTTAAATTGTACATTCTTAATCAACCATGGTCTACGTTTCTTTACACTATTTTATAGACCTGGCTTGAAGAATATTGTTTTTAAACTGTTATGATTGCAGACCATTTTAGAAAAATGTATATAGTCTGTTAAACAGTTGTTCTTGTTTTACACATTATAGTTATTCATTTTATGTATGCACCATTTAATGCAGAACACATAACTGAAACAGGCTTTCTCTTTTTTTAATGGTAATCTTGTTTCTAATATGCCATAAAATGCACTATAGCCAGCTCTACAAAATGTAATTTCCCATTTCTAAAATTTTACATTTGATAGTTTTAACAACATTGTGTTGAAAATGGAATTTCTGTATCAGTTTTGTTCTTATTATACATTCACAAATGCACAAAAACGTAAAAGGAATTTAGCGTCTGATTTTACCAATCAACCAACTGCAGTTATACTGTACATTGAATTGTGCCCATGGAGTGAACTGCCTTTGTATTCAGAAAGGAAATGTTGGTACAATACAAGGATTTTATACTTTTTTTTTTATTTATTTTTTTAAGTAAAGGTTTAAGCACATAGTTTTATTACCTAATACAATATTGCATTGGTATACAGGAAAACAAAGGGATAGTTAAAGGACCACTAAACACAGCAGAATTGCACAATCAATAAATACATAATAAAGAGACAAGGCAAAAGTAGTAGGTTTTTTCTGACAAATGTCAGTTAGTTCCATTTCTCCTACATTGGTGTATCCGGTCCACGGCTTCATCCTTACTTGTGGGATATTCTCAATCCCTACAGGAAGTGGCAAAGAGAGCACACAGCAGAGCTGTCCATATAGCTCCCCTCAGGCTCCGCCCCCCCAGTCATTCTCTTTGCCGCTCTAACTAGTAGCATCTCCATGGGGGTGGTAAAGAGTATGTGGTGTTAGTTGTAGTTTTTTATTTCTTCTATCAAGAGTTTGTTATTTTAAAATAGTGCCGGCTTGTATTATTTACTCTGCAGCAGAAAGTGATGAAGATTTCTGCTGAGAGGAATATGATTTTAGCACCAATAACTAAAATCCATTGCTGTTCCCACGCAGGACTGTTGAAACCAGAGAACTTCAGTTGGGGGGAACAGTTTGCAGGCTTAACTGCTTCAGGTATGATCAGTCATTTTTCTAACAAGACCAAGTAATGCTAGAAGACTGTCAGAAATCCCCTCTGGGATAGGTAAGCCATTTTTCTTAGACTCTGTATAAAATTATGGCTTATATTAAGGGCTCTATGCTGGTTGACACTATTGTGGGCTAAATCGATTGCCTTTTGGCATGTTTGAAGTATAAATAAGGTGTTTTTTCAGACTTTGAAACACTTATGGGGTTTAGTATTAAGCCTGGCAGTTACTTAGATACATAATTTAGTCAGAAAGGCCCCTCCACTCTGGAATGTAGAGGGAGGAGGCCTCATTTTTGCGCCTCAATTGCGCAGTTGTTTTTCACTAGGCAGTTCATGCAGCTTCACGTGGGGAGTCCAGAGGCATCAGAAAGGACTTCAAAGAGGCTTATTTCCTACTTAAATAATCCCTAAGGAAGGTAAAGGCCACAGTTGAGACTGTGGCATGGGACTGTAGTGTTTTTAACCGGTTAACTGCTGTTATTAGCTCTGGTTTGGGCATTAAGGGGTTAATTGGTTTGAAAATTTGTGTGCAATCTTCTCAAAGCATTAAGACACTGTGGTGAAAATTTCATTAAAATCGGATGTTTATTTGATGGTTTTTTGATGTTTCAGTAATAAAGTGTGCACTTTTATTAGTAACGTTTTTGTCAAAAATAATTTTTATTGCATTGAAGTTCTGTCTAAGTCTGTCAAACATGTCTGACCCTTCAGATAGCCTATGTTCTGTGTGTTTAAAGGCCAAGGTGGTTCCCCCATTAAATTTATGTGTGAAGTGTGCCATAGCGTCCAAACAGCTTAAGGACCATACAATCACGCTTAAAGATGTAGCCCAAGATGATTCTTTAGCTGAAGGTAGTGAGGATAGCCCGCTATCCCCTCCTTCTGTTTCAACACCAGCTATGCCCGCGCAAGCGATGCCCAGTACATCTAGCTCTCCAATTGCTATTACTATGCAGCAGTTAGCAGCAGTAATGGATAATTCTCTCGCAGCATTTTTATCCAAACTGCCAGCTTTTCCAAGGAAGCGTGATTGCTCCGTTTTAAATACAGAAAATGAGCAAGCAGACGCAGAGGATAATTTATCTGTAGTGCCCTCACATCAATCTGACTTGGCGGTGAGGGAGGGCCTGTCTGAGGGAGAAATTTCTGACACAGAAAAAATTTCTCAGCAGGCAGAGCCTGATACCATTGCATTTAAATTTAAGCTAGAACACCTCCGCGCCCTACTTAAGGAGGTCCTAGCTACACTTGATGATTGTGACCCCTTGGTGGTCCCAGAAAAATGGTGTAAAATGGATAAATTCTTAGAGGTCCCAGTACACACTGATGCGTTTCCGATACCTAAGAGGGTGGCGGATATAGTGAATAAGGAGTGGGAGAAGCCAGGTGTACCTTTTGTTCCCCCTCCTATATTTAAGAAAATGTTCCCCATTGTTGACCCCAGATGGGACGCGTGGCAGATGGTCCCTAAGGTAGAGGGGGCAGTTTCAACGCTAGCTAAGCACACGACTATACCAGTAGAGGACAGTTGCGCTTTCAAAGATCCTATGGATAAAAAATTAGGTTTACTTAAGAAAATTTTTGTTCAACAAGGTTTTCTTCTTCAACCAATTTCTTGCATTATTCCTGTAACCACTGCAGGTGCTTTTTGGTTTGAGGAACTAGAAAACTCGCTCCAGAAGGAGACTTCTTATGATGAAGTCATGGACAGAATTCACGCCCTGAAGTTGGCTAATTCTTTCATTACAGATGCCGCTTTGCAGTTAGCTAAATTAGCGGCGAAAAATTCTGGTTTCGCAATCGTGGCGCGCAGAGCGCTTTGGCTAAAATCTTGGTCGGCCGATGTGTCGTCCAAAACAAAATTGCTTAATATTCCTTTCAAGGGTAAAACCCTATTCGGGCCAGAGTTGAAAGAAATTATTTCAGATATCACTGGGGGAAAGGGCCATGCCCTTCCACAGGATAGAGCTTTCAAAGCTAAAAATAAGTCTAATTTTCGTTCCTTTCGCAATTTCAGGAACGGACCGGCTTCTACCTCTACAGCCACTAGGCAAGAGGGTAACGCATCCCAGCCCAAACCAGCATGGAAACCATTGCAAGGCTGGAACAAGGGTAAACAGGCCAAGAAGCCTGCTGCTGCTACCAAGACAGCATGAAGGGGTAGCCCCCGATCCGGGACCGGATCTAGTAGGGGGCAGACTTTCTCTCTTTGCTCAGGCTTGGGCAAGAGATGTTCCGGACCCCTGGGCTCTAGAAATTGTCTCTCAGGGGTATCTTCTGGAATTCAAGGACCTTCCTCCAAAGGGAAGGTTCCACATGTCTCGCTTGTCTTTAGACCAGATAAAGAGACAGGCATTCTTACATTGCGTAGAAGACCTTTTAAAAATGGGAGTGATACACCCAGTTCCAACAGCAGAACAAGGACTGGGTTTTTACTCAAACCTGTTTGTAGTTCCCAAAAAGGAAGGAACTTTCAGGCCAATTCTGGATTTAAAAATCCTAAACAAATTCCTCAGAGTTCTATCATTCAAAATGGAAACCATTCGGACAATCTTACCAATGATCCAGGAGGGTCAATATATGACTACCGTGGACTTAAAGGATGCGTACCTGCATATTCCTATCCACAAAGATCACCATCAGTTCCTAAGGTTCGCCTTTCTGGACAAACATTACCAGTTTGTGGCTCTTCCTTTCGGATTGGCCACTGCCCCCAGAATTTTCACAAAGGTGCTAGGGTCCCTTCTAGCGGTGCTAAGGCCAAGGGGCATTGCAGTAGCACCTTACCTAGGCGACATCTTAATACAAGCGTCGTCCTTTCACAAAGCAAAGGCTCATACGGACATTGTTCTAGCCTTTCTAAGGTCTCACGGATGGAAGGTGAACATAGAAAAGAGTTCTCTGTCTCCGTTCACAAGGGTTCCCTTCCTGGGAACAATAATAGACTCGGTAGAAATGAAGATCTTTCTGACGGAGGTCAGGAAGTTAAAACTTTTAAACACTTGTCGAGTTCTTCAAGCCACTCCTCAACCCTCCATAGCTCAGTGCATGGAGGCAATAGGACTAATGGTGGTGGCAATGGACGTGGTTCCTTTTGCTCAAATTCATTTAAGACCACTGCAACTGTGCATGCTCAAACAGTGGAATGGGGATTATGCAGATTTGTCTCCCCAAATACAAATGGACCAGAAAACCAGAGAGTCACTCCTCTGGTGGTTGTCTCAGGATCACCTGTCTCAGGGAATGAGTTTCCGCAGACCAGAGTGGATCATTGTCACGACCGACGCCATCCTCTTAGGCTGGGGTGCGGTCTGGGAGTCCCTGAAAGCTCAGGGTCTTTGGTCTCGGGAAGAATCACTTCTCCCGATAAACATTTTGGAATTGAGAGCGATATTCAATGCGCTCCAGGCATGGCCTCAACTAGCGGAGGCCAAATTCATCCGATTTCAGTCGGACAACATGACGACTGTAGCGTACATCAATCATCAGGGAGGAACAAAGAGTTCCCTGGCGATGAGGGAGGTGTCCAAGATCATCAAATGGGCAGAGGATCACTCCTGCCATCTATCAGCAATTCACATCCCAGGAGTGGACAACTGGGAGGCGGATTATCTGAGTCGTCAGACTTTTCATCCGAGGGAGTGGGAACTTCACCTGGAGGTTTTTGCCCAGTTAACTCAACTATGGGGCCTTCCAGATCTGGATCTGATGGCGTCACGTCAGAACTCCAAAGTTCCACGTTACGGGTCCAGGTCCAGGGATCCCAAGGCGACATTGGTAGATGCTTTAGTGGCGCCTTGGTCGTTCAGTCTAGCTTATGTCTTTCCACCGTTTCCTCTTCTCCCCCGGCTGGTAGCCAGGATCAAACAGGAGAAGGCTTCGGTAATTCTAATAGCTCCTGCGTGGCCGCGCAGGACTTGGTATGCAGACCTGGTGAATATGTCATCGGTTCCACCATGGAAGCTACCTTTGAGGTAGGACCTTCTAATCCAAGGTCCATTCCAGCATCCAAATCTAGTTTCTCTGCAACTGACTGCTTGGAGATTGAACACTTAATTCTAGCTAAGCGTGAGTTCTCTGAATCAGTTATAGATACTCTGATCCAGGCTAGAAAGCCTGTTACTAGGAAAATTTACCATAAGATATGGCGGAAATATTTTTGTTGGTGCGAATCCAAGGGTTACTCGTGGAGTAAGATTAGGATTCCAAGGATTCTATCTTTTCTCCAAGAAGGATTGGAGAAAGGTCTGTCAGCTAGTTCCCTAAAAGGACAGATATCTGCTCTGTCTATCTTGTTGCACAAGCGTCTGGCAGTCGTGCCAAATGTTCAGGCGTTCGTACAGGCTTTAGTCAGAATCAAGCCTGTCTACAGACCTGTGGCTCCTCCATGGAGTCTAAATTTAGTTCTTTCAGTTCTTCAAGGGGTTCCATTTGAACCTCTACATTCCATAGATATTAAGTTACTATCTTGGAAAGTTTTGTTTTTGGTTGCTATTTGTTCTGCTAGAAGAGTTTCTGAATTGTCTGCTTTGCAGTGTAATTCACCCTATCTGGTGTTTCATACAGATAAGATCGTTTTACGTACCAAGCCTGGTTTTCTTCCAAAAGTGGTTTCCAATAAGAATATTAACCAGGAAATAGTTGTTCCTTCTCTGTGTCCTAATCCAGTTTCTAACAAGAAACGTCTATTACACAATCTTGATGTGGTTTGTGCTTTGAAGTTTTATCTAAAAGCAACTAAAGACTTCAGGCAAACATTGTCCCTGTTTGTCGTCTATTCTGGCAAGAGGAGAGGTCAAAAGGCGAATGCGACCTCCCTATCTTTCTGGCTGAAAAGCATCATCCGGTTGGCCTATGAGACTGCTGGAAGGCAGCCTCCTGAACGAATTACAGCTCACTCTACTAGAGCTGTGGCTTCCACATGGGCTTTCAAAAATGAGGCTTCTGTTGAACAGATCTGTAAGGCAGCGACTTGGTCTTCACTGCATACATTTGCCAAATTTTACAAATTCAATACTTTTGCTTCTTCGGAGGCTATTTTTGGGAGAAAGGTTTTACAAGCAGTGGTGCCTTCCGTTTAGGTTACCTGACTTGTTCCCTCCCTTCATCCGTGTCCTAAAGCTTTGGTATTGGTTCCCACAAGTAAGGATGAAACCGTGGACCGGATACACCAATGTAGGAGAAAACAGAATTTATGTTTACCTGATAAATTTCTTTCTCCTACGGTGTATCCGGTCCACGGCCCACCCTGGCATTTTGGTCAGGTTTAAATTTATTTTTGTAAACTACAGTCACCACTGATCCCTATGGTTCTCCTTTTTCTCCTAACCATCGGTCGAATGACTGGGGGGGCGGAGCCTGAGGGGAGCTATATGGGCAGCTCTGCTGTGTGCTCTCTTTGCCACTTCCTCTAGGGATTGAGAATATCCCACAAGTAAGGATGAAGCCGTGGACCGGATACACCGTAGGAGAAAGAAATTTATCAGGTAAACATAAATTCTGTTTTTCTTTCCTAATGCATCATGTGACAGCCCTCAACCAATCACAAAATGCATGCATATATATATATATATATATATATATACATATACACAGTATATATATATATATATATATATATATATATATATATATGTATATATTTCCAATGGCAGGGAGAGTCCACAAAGATAGCCAATTCCTTTATTTGCCTTGCTAACATGCAGTGTTAATTTCGTCGACTAAAACTAGACTAAAATGACTATAAAACTAAAGAAATTCTGATGACTAAAATACGACTAAAAATAAAATGACATTTTAGTCAAAAGACTATGACTAAAACTAAATCAAAATGACATTTTAGTCAAAAGACTATGACTAAAACTAAATCAAAATTTGCTGACAAAAACATTTTATGTAAGGTGTTATAATCAATCCATATCCAATTACTTTTCTTTTGTAAAATTTACGAAACTTAATTTGATTAAATTTTAAGATAAATAAAGACATGTTATATACCACAACAGTTAAATCTGTTATATCTGTATTGCATGTTCAAACCTTAATACCATAAATAAAAACAGGTTAATAATCCTTTACTCCAGGAGTATATAATGAGTTTGGAATTTCTAGAGCAGTGCTAATAACTTTGCCAAAAATTTTACGAATCTGTGAATAATAAATTGATTCTTCCTATAGAAATAAGCATAACCCACGAATATGGGTTTGTTATGCTGTGCCTGTGCTAGCTGCAGAAACTTTTTGTTGGGTTGAGTTACTTGATACTTGTTTTAATTATTAACAGAGAACTGTTAAAGTTTTTATATTAGGTAATATGTGCAATACAGCCAATACAGTTTACAGTTTTGTTTTTTTATATTTTAAAGTTGCACTTCTGTTTGTTTATGAAACTTGGTTTTATTTAATTTTAAGTTTAATAAAGATGTAACATATCACAACGGCTAAATCTGTGTCTGTATTGCATGTTTAAACCTTAATACCATAAATATTAACAGGTGTTATGTTTACTCCTGGAGTATATAATCAGTTTGCAAATTATAGTGAAATGCTTAAATAATGCATTACACTTTAACTAAACCCCTTAGATTTTAGTTGACTAAAATCTACTGGAGATTCAGTCGACTAAAACTAGACTAAAACTAAAACAATTCAGATGACTAAAATACGACTAAAACTAAAATGGCATTTTAGTCAAAAGACTAAAACTAAGACTAAATTGAAATTTGCTGTCAAAATTAACACTGCTAACATGCATATCTTCCGCCTTAATGCTAAGTCGTTTGGGTTCACGGTTTTGTTGCAGAGAGCGCTTTGGAGTCGGCGGATATGGCGTCTAAATCCAGACTTCTTTTCTTAGCATTCAAGGGAAAGATTTTGTTTTTGTATAAATAGGTGAGTGAGTAGAGCGCTGGAGACTGTGATTCCAATCACCTCACTAAAATAAAAAGTCCTTCTAACTTTTGAAAATAAATAGAAAAATGTGAGGAGTGAGGGCGCTAACAAAAGCTTAAGGAATTAAGATCCTAGATATATTGATTATAATTGATTGACTAAATTTAGTTCCTTCAACAGGAGTTCATCAAAATATACAGGCCTAGATTTGGAGTTTGGCGGTAGCCGTGAAAACCAGCGTTAGAGGCTCCTAACGCTGGTTTTAGGCTACCGCCGGTATTTGGAGTCATTCAAAAAAGGGTCTAACGCTCACTTTTCAGCCGCGACTTTTCCATACCGCAGATCCCCTTACATCATTTGCGTATCCTATCTTTTCAATGGGATCTTTCTAACTCCGGTATTTAGAGTCGTGTCTGAAGTGAGCGTTAGAAATCTAACGACAAAAGTCCAGCCGCAGAAAAAAGTCAGTAGTTAGCTTTCTGGGCTAACGCCGGTTCATAAAGCTCTTAACTACTGTGCTCTAAAGTACACTAACACCCATAAACTACCTATGTACCCCTAAACCGAGGTCCCCCCACATCGCCGACACTCGATTACATTTTTTTAATCCCTAATCTGCCGACCGCCACCTACGTTATACTTATGTACCCCTAATCTGCTGCCCCTAACACCGCCGACCCCTATATTATATTTATTAACCCCTAACCTGCCCCCCACAATGTCGCAGCCAGCTACCTACAATAATTAACCCCTAATCTTCCGACCGCAAAGAGCCGCCACCTACATTATAGCTATGTACCCCTAATCTGCTGCCCCTAACACCGCCGACCCCTATATTATATTTATTAACCCTTAATCTGCCCCCCTCAACGTCGCCTCCACCTGCCTACACTTATTAACCCCTAATCCGCCTCACTAACCCTATAATAAATAGTATTAATCCCTAACATCGCCGACACCTAACTTCAATTATTAACCCCTAATCTGCCGACTGGAGCTCACCGCTATTCTAATAAATGTATTAACCCCTAAAGCTAAGTCTAACCCTAACACTAACACCCGCCTAAGTTAAATATAATTTTAATCTAACGAAATTAATTAACTCTTATTAAATAAATTATTCCTATTTAAAGCTAAATACTTACCTGTAAAATAAACCCTAATATAGCTACAATATAAATTATAATTATATTATAGCTATTTTAGGATTAATATTTATTTTACAGGTAACTTTGTATTTATTTTAACCAGGTACAATAGCTATTAAATAGTTAAGAACTATTTAATAGCTAAAATAGTTAAAATAATTACAAATTTACCTGTAAAATAAATCCTAACCTAAGTTACAATTAAACCTAACACTACACTATCAATAAATTAATTAAATAAAATACCTATAATTATCTACAATTAAACCTAACAATACACTATCAATAAATAAATTAAATACAATTCCTACAAATAAATGCAATGAAATAAACTAAAGTATAAAAAATAAAAAAGAACTAAGTTACAAAAAATAAAAAAATATTTACAAACATTAGAAATATATTACAACAATTTTAAACTAATTACACCTACTCTAAGCCCCCTAATAAAATAACAAAGCCCCCCAAAATAAAAAATGCCCTACCCTATTCTAAATTACTAAAGTTCAAAGCTCTTTTACCTTACCAGCCCTGAACAGGGCCCTTTGCGGGGCATGCCCCAAGAAGTTCAGCTCTTTTGCCTGTAAAAAAAAACATACAATACCCCCCCCCAACATTACAACCCACCACCCACATACCCCTAATCTAACCCAAACCCCCCTTAAATAAACCTAACACTAAATCCCTGAAGATCTCCCTACCTTGAGTCGTCTTCACCCAGCCGAGCCAAATTCTTCATCCAAGCGGAGCAAGAAGAGGTCCTCCATCCGGTAGAAGTCTTCATCCAAGCGGGGCAGAAGAGGTCTTCCATCCGATTGAAGTCTTCATCCAAGAGGCATCTTCTATCGTCATCCATCCGGAGCGGAGCGGCAGCATCCTGAAGACCTCCGACGCGGAACATCCATCCTGGCCGACGACTGAACGACGAATGACGGTTCCTTTAAATGACGTCATCCAAGATGGCGTCCCTCGAATTCCGATTGGCTGATAGGATTCTATCAGCCAATCAGAATTAAGGTAGGAATATTCTGATTGGCTGATGGAATCAGCCAATCAGAATCAAGTTCAATCCGATTGGCTGATCCAATCAGCCAATCAGATTGAGCTCGCATTCTATTGGCTGATCGGAACAGCCAATAGAATGCAAGCTCAATCTGATTGGCTGATTGGATCAGCCAATCGGATTGAACTTGATTCTGATTGGCTGATTCCATCAGCCAATCAGAATATTCCTACCTTAATTCCGATTGGCTGATAGAATCCTATCAGCCAATCGGAATTCGAGGGACGCCATCTTGGATGACGTCATTTAAAGGAACCGTCATTCGTCGTTCAGTCGTCGGCCAGGATGGATGTTCCGCGTCGGAGGTCTTCAGGATGCTGCCGCTCCGCTCCGGATGGATGACGATAGAAGATGCCTCTTGGATGAAGACTTCAATTGGATGGAAGACCTCTTCTGCCCCGCTTGGATGAAGACTTCTACCGGATGGAGGACCTCTTCTTGCTCCACTTGGATGAAGAATTTGGCTCGGCTGGGTGAAGACGACTCAAGGTAGGGAGATCTTCAGGGGCTTAGTGTTAGGTTTATTTAAGGGGGGTTTGGGTTAGATTAGGGGTATGTGGGTGGTGGGTTGTAATGTTGGGGGGGGTATTGTATGTTTTTTTTTACAGGCAAAAGAGATGAACTTCTTGGGGCATGCCCCGCAAAGGGCCCTGTTCAGGGCTGGTAAGGTAAAAGAGCTTTGAACTTTAGTAATTTAGAATAGGGTAGGGCATTTTTTTATTTTGGGGGGCTTTGTTATTTTATTAGGGGGCATAGAGTAGGTGTAATTAGTTTAAAATTGTTGTAATATATTTCTAATGTTTGTAAATATTTTTTTATTTTTTGTAACTTAGTTCTTTTTTATTTTTTGTACTTTAGTTAGTTTATTTCATTGTATTTATTTGTAGGAATTGTATTTAATTAATTTATTGATAGTGTAGTGTTAGGTTTAATTGTAGATAATTATAGGTATTTTATTTAATTAATTTATTGATAGTGTAGTGTTAGGTTTAATTGTAACTTAGGTTAGGATTTATTTTACAGGTAAATTTGTAATTATTTTAACTATTTTAGCTATTAAATAGTTCTTAACTATTTAATAGCTATTGTAACTGGTTAAAATAAATACAAAGTTACCTGTAAAATAAATATTAATCCTAAAATAGCTATAATATAATTATAATTTATATTGTAGCTATATTAGGGTTTATTTTACAGGTAAGTATTTAGCTTTAAATAGGAATAATTTATTTAATAAGAGTTAATTAATTTCGTTAGATTAAAATTATATTTAATTTAGGGGGGGTGTTAGTGTTAGGGTTAGACTTAGCTTTAGGGGTTAATACATTTATTAGAATAGCGGTGAGCTCCAGTCGGCAGATTAGGGGTTAATAATTGAAGTTAGGTGTCGGTGATGTTAGGGAGGGCAGATTAGGGGTTAATACTATTTATTATAGGGTTAGTGAGGCGGATTAGGGGTTAATAAATTTATAATAATAGCGGTGCGGTCCGCTCGGCAGATTAGGGGTTAATAAGTGTAGGCAGTTGGAGGCGACGTTGTGGGGGGCAGATTAGGGGTTAATAAATATAATATAGGGGTCGGCGGTGTTAGGGGCAGCAGATTAGGGGTACATAGGGATAATGTAAGTAGCGACGGTGTACGGAGCGGCAGATTAGGGGTTAATAATAATATGCAGGGGTCAGCGATAGCAGGGGTGGCAGATTAGGGGTTAATAAGTGTAAGGCTAGGGGTGTTTAGACTCGGGGTACATGTTAGAGTGTTAGGTGCAGACGTAGGAAGTGTTTCCCCATAGCAAACAATGGGGCTGCGTTAGGAGCTGAACACGGCTTTTTTGCAGGTGTTAGGTTTTTTTTCAGCTCAAACAGCCCCATTGTTTCCTATGGGGGAATCGTGCACAAGCACGTTTTTGAGGCTGGCCGCGTCCGTAAGCAACTCTGGTATCGAGAGTTGCAGTGGCATTAAATATGCTCTACGCTCCTTTTTTGGAGCCTAACGCAGCCATTCTGTGGACTCTCAATACCAGAGTTATTTTAAAGGTGCGGCCAGAAAAAAGCCAGCGTTAGATACGCGGGTCGTTACCGACAAAACTCTAAATCTAGCCGACAGTGAATAAATATATAAAATTAATTGTGAGAGTATCTATCTCATGTAAATGAATCTAAGGTGCAGTGTGCAATGTCCTCTAAGTTCCTATTAAAAGAAACCGATAGTGTAATAATATAAAGTGCAGTGTGCAAAACTTTAATAATTGTATAAACAATGAATTTAAATAAATACTGTGTATCGTGGCCTATATGTTTGTAGGCAGCATATAAAATATATATATATGACTTTTAAATAAATGTTTTAATCTTCTGTTACCTCCTGGATGGATTTTAATATACAGATTGATATATATATTTCTTAGAGTTTTAGTCATGTTTTTTGTATAGACTATTTTACTAATATATATATCAATCCGTATATTAAAATCCATCCAGGAGGTAACAGAAGATTAAAACATTTATTTAAAAGTCATATATATATATATATATATATATTTATATGCTGCCTACAAACATATAGCACACGATACACAGTATTTATTTAAATTCATTGTTTATACAATTATTAAAGTTTTGCACACTGCACTTTATATTATTACACTATCGGTTTCTTTTAATAGGAACTTAGAGGACATTGCACACTGCACCTTAGATTCATTTACATGAGATAGATACTCTCACAATTAATTTTATATATTTATTCACTGTATATTTTGATGAACTCCTGTTGAAGGAACTAAATTTAGTCAATGAATTATAATCAATATATCTAGGATCTTAATTCCTTAAGCTATTGTTAGCGCCCTCACTCCTCACATTTTTCTAAAGATTTTGTTTTGTCTAGGTCTGGATTATATTATTTCCATAGTGACAGGAGGGAAGGGTGCTTTCCTCCCTCAGGATCAGAAAGCTAGATCAACAGGCTGGTAATTTTCGTCCCTTTCGTACCAACTAAGGACAGATATCTCCAGCCTCTTCCAAGTCAGACCAACCTAAGAATACCTTAAAACCTACCAAATCTTGGAACAAGAACAAGCAGGCCAAGAAGCCCTCCTCCGACACAAAGCTGGCAGGAAGGGATAGCCCCCAGACTTGGAGCGTATTATGTAGGGGGCAGACTTTCCCTTTTTTCAAGACGCTTGGTTTTGGGATGTTTAGAACCCCTGGGTCCTGGACATTGTCTCCCAGGGGTACAGGATAGGCTTCTGATCTTGCCCTCCAAGAGGCAGATTCCTGCTGTCTTGACTTTCCTCAAAACTAGAAAAGAGGACAGCCTTCTTGAATTGTATATAGGACATAGCTTCTTAGGGGTGATCATTCTGGTTTCTCCCTTAAAAAGAGGTCAGGGGTTTTATTCAATCCTCTTTTTGGTGCCCAAAAAGGAGGGTACTTTTTATCTCATTCTAGATTTAAAGTGCCTCAACAAGTTTCTGAAAGTTTCTTCCTTCAAGATGGGAACTATCAGTTCCATCCTGCCGTTAATCCAGAAAGACCAATTTATGACAACTAAAGATCTGAAGAACACATATATTCATGTTCTGATCCACAAGGATCATTTTCAGTTTCTTCGATTTACCTTTCTGGACAATCATTTCAAGTTCATAGAACCCTTCCCTTTGGCTTAACTACTGCTCCGAGGACCTTTACAAAGGGTTAAGGAGCTCTTCTAGCTGTAGCCAGAGCGAGAGGAATCGTTTTGGCGCCTTACCTGAATTATATATTGGTTCAGGCTCCATCTGTCACATTAGCAAGATCTCACACGGACTCACTACTGTGTCTCTTTTGGTCCCATGGTTGTAAAATAACCCTGGGCAAGAGTTTGCTTGTTCCAAACATCAGGGTCGGTTTTCTGTGAACGATCATCGATTTGATTTCCATGAAATTTTTTCTAACAATCAACAACGAATCAAACTTCTATCTGCATGTCACTTGTTGTAGTCTGCTGCTTAAACCTCGGTGGCTCAATGTATGGAAGTGGTTGGTCTCATGGTAGCTGCCATAGATGATATTCCTTTTGTTTGCTTCCATTGGCAACCTTTACAACTGTGTACGCTCAGACAGTGAAACAGAGATCACTCAGACCTGTCTCAGCTAATCATTCTTAAGCACCCTATGAGATATTATCTCTCTTGGTGGCTTTCCCAGGACCACCTGTCTCAAGGTGAAACCATCATGGGAGGTTGTGATTACAAACGCCAGCCTTCTTGGCTGGGTTGCTGTCAGGGTTTCATTGAAGGCACAGGGAATCTAATAAGAGGAGGAATCATCCCTTCCCATCAATAATCTGGAGCTGAGACCTATCTTCAATGCTCTGATAGCGTGGCCTCAACTTTATTTGGTCTGCTTTATCAGATTTCAATTGGACAACATAATGTCTGTTGCCTGCATCAATCATCAAGGGGGTTCAAGGAGTTACCTGTCAATGACGGAAGTGTCTTGCATCCTTCAATGTGCGGAGTCCCGCAGTTTTCACATTTCTTCCATTCATATCCCAGGGGTGGAAAATTGGGAAGCGGACTTTCTCAGCAGACAGACTTTCCATCCTGGGGAATGGTCTCTTCATCAGGAGGTATTCTCTGAGATAACTCAGAGATGAGGAGTTCCGGAGATAGACCTCATGGCATCTCGTCTCAATTCCAAGGTACGGGTCGAGATTAAGGGACCCTCAAGCAATGTTGGTGGATGCGTTAGCAGCTCCATAGAAGTTCTCGCTTATCTATCTGTTTCCTCCATTTGTGCTTCTTCACCGGGTGGTCACCTGCATAAAACAGGAGCGGACAACAACCCCCTGGGAGGATTATGGCTCATTCCACCCGTGCAGTGTCTTCATCTTGAGCTTTTAAGAATGAAGCTTCTATGGAACAGTTTTGTTAGAGTGCTACTTGGTCCTCTTAACATACCTTTTCTAAATATTACAAATTTGATGGCTTTTCCTCAGCTGAGGCTTCTTTTGGAAGAAAGGTGCTTCAAGCAGTGGTGCCTTCAGTTTAGGTCAACCTGACTTGTTTTTGCCCTCTCTGGTCATTTTTGTGTCCTCTCTCTAGCTTGGGTATTGGATTCCCAACAGTAGTGAATTGGTGGACTCTCCCTGCCATTGGAAAGAAAACAACATTTGTGCTTGCCTGATAAATTATTTTCTTTTTACTGACATGACAAGTATTTTTAAGGTTCAGGTCAAAGTTGAAAATAAAGATTAGATATAGAAATAAAGATGCTGTCATGGTGAAACTTCTACTAAGTGTGTTGAAATCTAATTTTAAATCAATGATTATTTAAAAGCAGTCCTAGCAGCTTTAGTTCCTAATATATGTTGTATAATTATTTATGCTAATGTGTGCTAATGAGCACTGCCAGTTTTCCAGAAACTATGGCAACCATAGTTGTGACTGCATTCCAGTGCTAATGTGTCCTTTAGATACCTGCAGTGTAACCTAGGTTCCAAATGGTGGCACCTATAATTAGAAGGAAGTGCAAGAAATGTGTTTAGTGTTTACTGTTCCCTTAAAGGGACTTAAAATCATTTTTCTTTCATGATTTTTGGTAGAGCATACAATTTTAACAACTTTTCAGTTTACTTCTATTATCAAATGTGTTTTGTTCTTTTGGTATAATTTGTTGAAGGAGCAGCAATTGTTTCTAATTGAACATATGGGTAAGCCAACTACATCAGTATATATATGCAGCCACCAATCAACAGCTAGAACCTAGGTTCTTTGATGCTCCTGAGCTTTCTGAGATAAACCTTTCAGGATAACAAGAGAAGGAAGCACATTAAATAATATAAGTAAATCGGAAAGTTGTTTACAATTGTATATTCTATCCAAATCATGAATGTCTAATTATGACTTTACTGTCCCTTTAACTGTTCATGTAAATGTTATGAAAAAGTAACAGTTTCTATTTCTAATTTCTACATTCTTAATCAACATGGCCTAAGTTTCTTTACATTATTTTATAGACCTGGCTTGAAGAATATGGTTTTTAAATTGTTCTGGTTGCCGACCATTTTAGAAAAATGTAGATAGTCTGTTAAACTGTTGTTCTTGATTTACACATTATAGTTATTCATTTTATGTATGCACCATTTAATGCAGAACACATAACTGAACAGGCTTTCTCTTTTTTCATGGTAATCTTGTTTCTAATATGCCATAAAATGCATTATAGCCAGCTCTACAAAATGTCATTTCCCATTTTCAAAGTTTTACATTTGATCGTTTTAACAGCATTGTGTTGCGAATGGAGTTTCTGTGTCAGTGCTGTTCTTGTTATACATTTACAAATGCACAAAAAAGTAAATGGAATTTAGCATCTGATTCTACCAATCAACCGACTGCAGTTAATACTTTACATCAAATTGTGCCCATGTAGTGAACTGCCTTTGTATTCAGAAAGAAAAAATGTTGGTACAATACAAGGATTTTATACTTTTTTATTTATTTATTTTTTAAATAAAAGTTTAAGCAAATAGTTCCATTACCTAACACAATATTGCATTGGTATACAGGAAAACAAAGCAATAGTTAAAGGACCACTAAACACAGCAGAATTGCACAATCAATAAATACATAATAAAGAGACAATGCAAAAGCACTTAGTTTGAATTTCAAATCAGTAGTAGATTTTTTCTGAAAATGTCAGTTAATTCCTAATGCATCACGTGACAGCCATCAACCAATCAGAAAATGCATATATATATCTCTTTCCAATGGCAGAGAGAGTCCACAAATTCATTACTGTTGGGAATACTACACCTGGAGGAGGCAAAGACACCCCAGCCAAAGCTTTAAGTATCACTCCCACTTCCCCTACTTCCCCAGTAATTATTTGCCTTGTCAACTAGGAGGTGGGCGAAGATATTGATCCTTAATTTGTAGTTTCCCTGCAAAATAGGACTGGGGTTCACAGAGTAGCCATATAATTTTAAGAGAATGTTCCCAGTACCAGATTCTCACCTGGAGTTGTGGAGTTCCATTCCCAAGGTGGATGGTGCTATAGCCACTCTGGCTAAGCACACTACTATTCCTCTAGAGGATATTACCTCCTTTAGGGGCCCCATGGACAGAAAAATGGAGGGGTACTTAAGGCGAATGTTTCATCAAATGGGACTTCTCTTTCAACTGGCTGTGGGCATAGCAGCAGTTGCTGGAGCTGCCACTTACTGGTGTGACTCCTTATCGGAGATGGTTCTGATCGAAACTCCATTAGACGACATCCAGGAACGGATTGAGGATAGCCAATTCCTTTATTTGTGACGCTAACATGCAAATCATCTGCCTTAATGTTAAGTCATTTGGATTCATGGTTTTGTTGCAGAGAGCGATTTGCTTAATATCCTGGTCGGCGGATATGGCGTCTAAATCCAGACTTCTTTCCTTAGCGATCAAGGGAAAGACGTTGTTTGGTGCAGGTCTGGATTCTATTATTTCCATGGTGACAGGAGGGAAAGGTGCTTTCCTCCCTCAGGATCAAAAAGCTAGAACAACAGGATGGTAATATTTGTCCCTTTCTTACCAACAAGGGACAGAGATCTCCAGCATCTTCCAAGTCAGACCAACCTAAGAGTACCAAGAAACCTACTAAATCTTGGAACAAGAACAAGCAGGCCAAGAAGCCCTCCTCCGATACAAAGTTGGAATGAAGGGACAGCCCCCGGTCTGGGAGTGGATCATGTAGGGGGCAGACTTTCCCTTTTTCAAGATGCTTGTTTTCCGGATGTTCAGGACACCTGGGTCCTGGATGTTGTCTCCCAGGGGAGAGTCCACAAACCCGCCCTATTCATTTCTTTGATGGTGGCAGTCTTTTCCCTTATCTTCCGGCACCTCTATACCCCTAGTGTTTCTCTTACTTTCCCTGCTCCTCGCTGAATTACTGGGGAAAGAGGGGAAGTGGGAGGGATACTTATAGCTTTAGTTGGGGTGTCTTTGCCTCCTCCTGGTGGCCAGGTGTTGTATTCCTAACAGTAATGAATTTGTGGAATCTCCCTGCCAAGAAATAAAATAATTTATCAGGTAAGCATACATTTTGTTATTCTGTGAATCTTGCACAGTGCCTCAGAGAATGTGCATAGACAACGATTGGGCAGATTTAGATAATGGAAATTAAATGGAAAGTTGTTTAAAATTGTATGCTCTAGCTGAATCATGAAAGTTTAATTTTGACTTGACTGTCCCTTTAAGTGTTCATGTTAAGTGTTAAAAACTCCCTGAGTTGCCTTGTTCCATGTTGTATCTCTAGCTTCACAAAAAAGATTTAAAGGTACATTAAACACTTTTTTTTACCATATTATATTTAATTATGTTTTGTAAAATAATCTAACAGGATATTTAAAATAATAAAAAACTAAAAACATTTTATTTTCTTAAGATAACTAATAACTAAATAATGTGGGGTGGTTATATTTATAGTTGTGCTTGTATATTGTTATTTGTATAATCATAGGATGTAGCCCTGGAATAAAGTTTCATTTTTTTTTTTATTTTTTTTTTTAATCAAGTGCAGAAATCAGGAACTCCCATGTCTTTTATTTTTTTTATTTTTTTTATTTATAAATAAATATTTTATATTAACTGGCAAAATGAAGTTGTTTGCTTCCACTGCACTTCAACTATTAGAGGACTAGTAAGGTCTTCATGGAAAAATAGGGAACACAACAGTTCTCAATGCTTAAACTAGATATCTGGGATATCAACCTCATTAACTAAATTAACTTTTTCTCTCTATAAGAGCAATGGAAAAGAACAAATCATAAAAGAAACTTTCTTAAAAGTCTGTTTAACTCAAACTGTCAGGTCCCGTTTTTTCATAAAGTAAGTGAATGAATTAACTAGTGCTTAGGTAGCAACATAGAATAACATGTTAGAGTGTCAGGTCTCTGAAATATCTTCATATGCAGAGACACTTCTGAGTACCACATACCATAGCGGCAAAGTTCTGAGGAGTATTCCGAGGGAGAGAGGAATGTGACCCAACAAGCATAAATTTCAACATTCCTGTGGCTTCATAGCAAATACAAAAGAAGTGTAAGAACTTCCACTTTTCTGCAGTGACAGCAGAACATATATCTCACACTCTTCACAGACATTTGGGTTCATTTAGGTAGTCGAGTCTCTGGGAGACATAATAGTAAGGCAGAGTTAAGTTTCAAAGTCCTCCACAAAGACAAAACTATAAATAACATCTCTTTAGTGAATTCCAAGAAGCTTAGTCTCAGAGACACTATATTACATTACCGTCAGACTTAGAGACTGCTCGACTTACTGCAGATTGTAACTTATTGTCTAACCCACTCCATCTCGCCATACCCAGTGTCTCATTGGATTTAGCAGCAGGGCATAACGATTGTGGTATTTACAAGGAATTTTGTTCAGGACTCTGTGGGCAAAATGGTGCCGTTCATTCTTGTCACCCTGGAACAGTTACGCTAATACCTGAGATGGCACCATTGCGGGGTAGGGTTTAGTACTTGCAGTGTTGCTGTTTCTTAGGAATACGGCAGTGATAACCACTTTCAAGACACTATATGCAGAATTAAGCTGGGTGTCTATGATTACCATTCCTGCAACTACATAGATGAATGATGTCCCAGCACACTTATCTTGCCAGCAACGGGGGGAATTGAAAGAGCCCAAAAGTCTTTTATTATCTCTGCCAGTATCCCAGACTACGGTCTGACAAGAACCTGGGTTAAATTCAGTGTGCTCGTCTTCATACTTGGCCGAGTTCAGCTTGGCATCTCTATCTCTGCGGAAGACAGCTCCCACCCTGAATAGACCCACATATCTTAAGAGTCACCCTGCTTTTGAGCGGATACACTTTCTCTAGGGGGGCAGTGGGTAACACAGGGGGATCCTCCATTTCCATCACTGCTAGTGTACTAGATCCATCATCTGGCAGCTGCACTTGTGCTGGAGGCGCAGGAGATCTGGTTTCATCGAGGGTTACACATGGCTGTTGTCTGGCACCAAACCCTTCAGCAATTAGGGTCCACAATCTCCAATAATGTTCCTCAAGGAGGGCACAGATAGCGGTCTCAGAGTCCCATGGGTGGAGTGCCATAACTCTGCTGTAGTAATTTAGGGAAATATTTCTGTGAAAAAATTGCAATCAAATAGGGAATGCCTTACCCAAATAACTGGGGGGGGGGGGGTGCTGAGGACTCATGAGGAGGCCGCCACCAGAGGCCTCAGCGGTCTAGGCAGTGCTCCAGAGTCATTATGTCATCAAATTTGATATAGTTCAGTTCAGTAGGTTATACTGCAGACACATATAATGTTTTTTTCCGTAGATGCTGCAAAATCTGTATATAATCAGTGGATTGTACAGATCCTCTCCTAGAGCTCCTGATAATACGTCCTGTCATGGACGCCGCCTAGACACGCCCCTGGAACTCCCATGTTTTTCTATGGTAATTCAACATAAAGGGGCATACTCAAATTCTTCATAAATACATGTGTGTGGTAAAATACTTTGTAATATACTTAAATTAATTATTTCCTTCCTAAGATAGGGAGAGTCCACGGCTTCATTCCTTACTGTTGGGAAATACAACACCTGGCCACCAGGAGGAGGCAAAGACACCCCATCTAAAGGCTTAAATATCCCTCCCACTTCCTCATTACCCCATTCATTTTTTGCCTTTCGTCACAATAGGAGGTGGCAGAGAAGTGTCAGAAGATTTGGAGAGTCCTGAAAATAGGGTATCTGCCGTTCGAGATAGGACTGGAGTTTTAAGTAGTCATGTCTAACTTTCATCAATATGGAGTCTGGAGATGCAGGGAAAGTTTTTCTGTGAAACTATCCAGACTACTGCTAACAGCGCCTAAGCAATCAGTGTTGACGAGTTTCACTGCCTGCTTTCTCTCACTCAAGTCCATGTCAGGAGCGCTGCTATAAGACTGTCACACTTGAGAGGCTGTGTTCTGTTCCACAGCATGAATCCTGGAGGTAAGATTGTTTCATTTGTTTACACATAAAACATGGTTACAGTGTGGCTTCTTTATACATTGATAGGATCCAGGGTTAATATCCTCTGAGGGGGGTTTATTGAACAGTTGGGGTTAATTAATTAGTGTATTAATTATTTACATGCTGCTTTGTGTGATTTTATTTTCTGGGCTCATAGACTGTGTTTTTGGCTGGAACAAACAGATTTCACTTTCGTTTTTGAAAGTGTTGCACAGCTCCTATTAACTTGCTGTACTTTTCATAGCATGTGGTCTATGTTCATTTTTTCCATTCCGGCTGATACTTCAACCTGAGGAGAGCTTTTCCTCTGTTAACTGTGTGGGTCTAGAAGGTGGTGAGTGCCCCAGTCATTGGGTGTATATAAAAAAAAACAAAAAAATATTTTTTATTTGTGTCCTTCTGTGGGTATAACCTGAGCTATGGAGGACTCTGACATGTTAGAAGGTACTTCTTCTGTACTAAATCATACCTGTTTATATTGTGAGTAGGCCGTGGTTTTCCCGCACACTCAATTATGTTCCACATGCCTTAACACCGTTATAAAGTCTAAGAAGGGAGACAAGCCTGCTGCAGCTATTAGTCCCTTTGAGCTGTCTACCTCTCTGGACTCTGCGTCCCATGAGATTACTGCCCTTGCTACATTATACACTCCACATGCAGTTCCCTGTAGCACATCTAATCCTCCATCAGGAGGGGGCCTTCTTCCTTCGGACTTTGCCGCACAGTTACAAATGGCGGTGTCTGTGGTCCTCAGTGCATTACCTCGCTCTAACAAATGCAAGAGAAAGGTTAAACATATCTCTCCTGACACAGAGTCATCTAAATATCGGATTTAGCTATTATGTCCCAGTTATCCGATGATGAGTTAAGCTCTGTAGCTTCAGAGGGTGAACTTTCTGGGTTGGAGTCCTTAGCGTCTAAGCCTCCTGCTGCGGAGGAACCGTCCTTTAGAATTAAAATTGAGCACTTACATTTTTTTTTATTAACAGAGGTTCTGTCTACATTAGAGGTTCCAGAGGCTGTGCTGCCTGAAGAACCTATGATACCTAAATTAGACAGAGTTTACGAAGACAGGAAAGTTCCTTTGACTTTTCCTGTGTCGGTTAAAATGGCGAATGTCTACTTTTAAAAAGTTGTTTCCGGTCCCGGACTCTCAACTGGATTTGTGGGGCTCCATTTCTAAGGTGGATGTTGCTATCTCTATGCTTGCTAAACATACTACTATACCTCTTGAGGATAACTCTTCGTTCAGAGAGCCGATGGATAAGAAAATCGAAACCTTTCTGAGAAAGATGTTTCAACATACAGGATTTTTATTTCAACCAGAGGCTGCAGTTGCCAGAGCAGCTACCTACTGGTGTGACTCTTTGTCGGAACTCATTGAGGTGGAGTCTCCCCTTGAGGATATTTAAGACAAAATTAAAGCTCTGAGAATTGCTAATTCTTTTATCTGTGATGCGAATATGCTAATTATTTGCCTAAATGCAAAGGCCTCTGGCTTTGTGGTCCTAGCCCGCCGAGCACTCTGGTTAAAGTCTTGGTCTGCGGCTATGACTTCTAAGTCCAGACTCCTTTCTCTTCTCTTCAAGGTAAAGATATTATTTAGTCCAGGCCTGGACTCCATTATTTCTACGTAAACCAGAGGCAAGGGTGCCTTCCTACCGCAATATAAGCACAAGTCTAAGGGACGACAATCTTTTAAGTTTCGATCCTTTCATTCTGACAAATTCCAATGATTCCCCTCCAAGCCCGAACAACCCAAGAGTACTTGGAAGCCGGCTCAGTCCTGGAATAAGTCCAAGCAGAATAAGAAACCCACCAAAAATAAATCAGCATGAAGGGACAGCCTCCGATCCGGGATCGGATCATGTAGGTGGTAGGCTGTCTCTTTTTTTAGACGCTTGGTTAAGGGACATACAGGATCCGTGGGTCCTGGAGGTAGTACTCAGGGATACAAGATAGGCTTCAAATCTCATCCGCCCAGGGGCAGATTCCTATTCTCGAACCTGTCTACAGACCAGAAAAGAGGGATGCCTTTCTAGGGTGCATTCGGGACATTTCCTGTGCCAGTGCCTATTCAATAAAGAGGGTTGGGGTTTTATTCAAACCTTTTCATTGTCCCAAAGAAGGAGGGAACTTTCCGCCCAATTCTGGGTGGAAAGTTCCCTCCTTCTTTAGGACCACGAAAGCCGGCTGAGAGAATCACTCTTTTCCAGTGTCCCTTCCTTCAAGATGGAGACTATAAGGTCCATCCTTCCTTTAGTTCAGGAAGGCCAGTTTATGACCACTATAGATCTGAAGGACGCTTACCTTCATGTTCCAATCCGCAGGGAACACTTTCAGTTCCTGAGGTTTGCATTCCTGGACCAGTTTATTGCCCTTCCGTTTGACCTAGCTACTGCTCCAAGAATCCTTAAAAAGGTTCTGGGGGCTCTTCTAGCCATTGTCAGAACTCAGTGTTGTATTACAGTAGCCCCATACTTTGACGATATGCTGGTGCAAGCAACATCTTGTCATCTTACTGAAGAATACAGGGAGTGCAGAATTATTAGGCAAATTAGTATTTTGACCACATCATCCTCTTTATGCATGTTGTCTTACTCCAAGCTGTATAGGCTCGAAAGCCTACTACCAATTAAGCATATTAGGTGATGTGCATCTCTGTAATGAGAAGGGGTGTGGTCTAATGACATCAACACCCTATATCAGGTGTGCATAATTATTAGGCAACTTCCTTTTCTTTGGCAAAATGGGTCAAAAGAAGGACTTGACAGGCTCAGAAAAGTCAAAAATAGTGAGATATCTTGCAGAGGGATGCAGCACTCTTAAAATTGCAAAGCTTCTGAAGCGTGATCATCGAACAATCAAGCGTTTCATTCAAAATAGTCAACAGGGTCGCAAGAAGCGTGTGGAAAAACCAAGGCGCAAAATAACTGCCCATTAACTGAGAAAAGTCAAGCGTGCAGCTGCCAAGATGCCACTTGCCACCAGTTTGGCCATATTTCAGAGCTGCAACATCACTGGAGTGCCCAAAAGCACAAGGTGTGCAATACTCAGAGACATGGCCAAGGTAAGAAAGGCTGAAAGACGACCACCACTGAACAAGACACACAAGATGAAACGTCAAGACTGGGCCAAGAAATATCTCAAGACTGATTTTTCTAAGGTATTATGGACTGATGAAATGAGAGTGAGTCTTGATGGGCCAGATGGATGGGCCCGTGGCTGGATTGGTAAAGGGCAGAGAGCTCCAGTCCGACTCAGACGACAGCAAGGTGGAGGTGGAGTACTGGTTTGGGCTGGTATTATCAAAGATGAGCTTGTGGGGCCTTTTCGGGTTGAGGATGGAGTCAAGCTCAACTCCCAGTCCTACTGCCAGTTTCTGGAAGACACCTTCTTCAAGCAGTGGTACAGGAAGAAGTCTGCATCCCTCAAGAAAAACATGATTTTCATGCAGGACAATGCTCCATCACACGTGTCCAAGTACTCCACAGCGTGGCTGGCAAGAAAGGGTATAAAAGAAGAAAATCTAATGACATGGCCTCCTTGTTCACCTGATCTGAACCCCATTGAGAACCTGTGGTCCATCATCAAATGTGAGATTTACAAGGAGGGAAAACAGTACACCTCTCTGAACAGTGTCTGGGAGGCTGTGGTTGCTGCTGCACGCAATGTTGATGGTGAACAGATCAAAACACTGACAGAATCCATGGATGGCAGGCTTTTGAGTGTCCTTGCAAAGAAAGGTGGCTATATTGGTCACTGATTTGTTTTTGTTTTGTTTTTGAATGGGAGAAATGTATATTTGTGAATGTTGAGATGTTATATTGGTTTCACTGGTAAAAATAAATAATTGAAATGTGTATATATTTGTTTTTTGTTAAGTTGCCTAATAATTATGCACAGTAATAGTCACCTGCACACACAGATATCCCCCTAAAATAGCTATAACTAAAAACAAACTAAAAACTACTTCCAAAACTATTCAGCTTTGATATTAATGAGTTTTTTGGGTTCATTGAGAACATGGTTGTTGTTCAATAATAAAATTAATCCTCAAAAATACAACTTGCCTAATAATTCTGCACTCCCTGTACTCGAATTCCCTTCTCAGTCTTCTTTGATCACATGGATGGAAGATAAACTTGGAAAAGAGTTCTCTTATCCCAAGTACCAAGTTGGAATTCCTGGGTGCTATAATAGACTCAATATCCATAATGATATTTCTAACAGACCAGAGACATTGCCAGCTAACTGCGGCATAACTTGCCCTCTGGACCTCCTTGAGTCTCTCTGTGGCTCAGTGTATGGAGGTGATTGGTCTCATGGTGTCCTGCATGGACATCATTCCTTTTGTCAGTTTCCGTCTCAGACAACTGTGCATGCTGAGACAGTGGAACAGCAATCATTCTGATCTGTCGCTACAGATTGTATTATACAGCCGATCGAGAGAATCGCTCTCTTGGTGGCTTTGTCCAGATCATCTGTTCCGAGGGACATGTGTCTTAAGACCATCCTGGGATATTGTGACTACGGACACAAGCCTATCCGGATGGGGAGCTCTTTGGGATGCCAGGAAGGCACAGGGGTTGTTGACTCAGGAGGGGTCCTCCCTCCCGATCAATTTTGGAAATACGGGCAAACTTCAATGCCTTGAAGGCTTGGCCACTTCTGGGTTCGTCCCAATTTATCAGATTCCAATCAGACAATATATCCTCAGTGGCTTACATCAACCATCAGGGGGGAACGAGAAGCTCCTTGGCGATGAATGAAGTATCTCAGATTCTGGAGTGGGCAGAGGCCCACAGCTGTTTGCTGTCAGCGATCCACATTCTGAGTGTTGAAAACTGGGAGGCAGATTTTCTAAGCAGACAATCCTTCCACCCAGGGGAATGGTCTCTCCATCCCAAGGTGTTTGCAGAGATATGCATCAAGTGGGGGACACCGGAGATAGATCTCATGGCATCCCGTCTCAATACCACGCTACCCTGGTACAGGTCGAGGTTGAGGGATCCCCAAGTGTATTTAATAGATGCACTAGCAGTGCCCTGGAGGTTCAAACTCATATATATTTTTCCTCCTTCTTTCTCAAGTGGTGGCCCACATCAAGCAGGAGTGGGTGTCGGTAATCCTGATTATTCCATCGTGGCCGCGAATGATGTGGTTCGCGGATCTAGTGGGGATGTCCTCATCTCCTCCATGGAAGTTACCTTGTCGCAGGGACCTGCTGTTACAAGGTCCATTTTTTCATTAAAATCTAGATTTTCTGAGGCTGACTGCATGAGAATGAACACTTAGTCTTAGCAAAGAGAGGTTTTTCTCAGAGTGTCATTGATATTCTTAATCATGCTCGTAAACCAGTTACCCGGCTTATCTACCACAAAGGGTGGAGGACCTACTTATTCTGGTATGAAGAGTTTGGTTTTTCCTGGCACAGAGTTAAGGTTGCCAAGATCTTATCTTTTCTCCGGGATGGGCTGAAGAAGGGCCTTTCTGCTAGTTCCCTGAGAGGACAGATTTGGGCCCTGCCAGTTTTATTGCACAAGAGGCTGGCAGAGCTTATATTAAGGCTATGATTAGGATCAGACCTTTGTTTAGATCTAGGGCTCCTCATTGGAGCCTAAATCTTGTTCTTCGTGTTTTGCAACAGGCTCTGTGTGAGCCTCTGCATTCCTTTTGCATTAAATTGTTATTTTGGAAGGTTCTCTTTTTAATGGCTATTACCTCTGCACGCAGAGTTTCTGAGATCTCTGCTTTGTGTTGTGAGTTCCCTTATATGATTTTTCATGCAGATAAGGCAGTTTTAGGTACTAAATTAGGCTTTTTCCTAAGGTTGTGTCAGGTCGCAACATCAATCAAGAGATTGTGGTCACCATTTGGATGTGGTTCGCACCTTGAAGTTCTTTCTTCAGGTTACTAAGGAGTTTAGACAATCTTCCTCTTTGTTTGTTGATATTCGGGGAAGCATAAGGGGCAGAAGGCTACTTCGACTTCCCTATCTTTTTGGTTAAAGAGTGTCATCCACTTAGCTTAAGAGACAGCGGGACATCATCCTCCTGAGAGGATAACGGCTCATTCCACTAGAGCAGTGGCTTCCTCTTGGGCCTTTAAGAATGAGGCCTCTATGGATCAGATTTGTAAGGCCGGTACCTGGTCCTCCTTACATACGTTTTCTAATTTTTACTAGTTTTATGTTTTTGCTTCGGCTGAAGCAGCTTTCGGGAGAAAAGGTTTGCAGGCTGTGGTGCCTTCAGAAAAAGGTCCGCCTCTTCCTTTTTGTTCCCTCCTGTTATTCATTTACTCCCGTTATTCATTCAGTGTCCTCTGGAGCTTGGGTATAGTTTTCCCAACAATAAGGAATGAAGCCGTGGACTCTCCCTATCTTAGGAAGGAAAACATAATTTATGCTTAACAGATAAATTACTTTCCTTCTGGAAAGTAAATGTCTATGGCCCCTGCCCATTTTGTCTTTTCTAAGGGCAGACCCCTATTATTTATCTTATTCTTCTTGGACAATTTATACCCTGATATTTCTCCTACTTTTGCTTGTTCACTCGGCAGAATGACTTGGGTAATGAGGACGTGGGAGGGATATTTAATCCTTTGGCTGAGGTATCTTTGCTGCCTCCTTGTGGCCAGGTGTTGTATTTCCCAACAGTAAGGAATGAAGCCATGGACTCTCTCTATCCAGAAGGAAAGCAGTTTATCTGGTAAGCATACATTATGTTTTTGCCAGATTTCCAGTAATTTAATATTAAAGTTAAGCCATGTAATATTCTTCAACGAGAGACACAAAGAAACAGTAAAGTCAAAGTTAAACTTTCCTGAACATAGCAGAACTTGAGGCATTAAACAACTTTCTAATTTAATTCTATAATCAAATTTGCTTTCTTCTCTTTATATCCTTTGCTGAAGAGTAAACCAAGGAGCTGCTATGCACTACTGGGAGCTAACAGAACACATTGGGTGAACCAATGACAAAGATAGGAAATGTTGCTCTAGGATAAATGTGAAAGCCTTTCTGAAATAGCCTACCCACTCAGCTATCACTCCAATCAATGATTGGCACTGGGAAGCTAAACCACTAAATAAAAATATGTTTTAAACCGCTAATTAGCTTAATAAATATCATGCTAATATAAAATAAGCAGAATATAATATAAATAATTGAATCAAGTATCCATAAGAAAACAATTTAATAGGGACGTCTTCCTTAAAAACTAATAGAACAAGTTGCAACTTTAAAAGTCAATTAAAATTAAGCAATAAAGGGACTTCCGGTGGGCAATGACCCAAGATGGCCACAGATTCTTGAGACTCTGTGCAGCTTTAGGCGAAAAGTGGCTAAATATTTTGCCATCCGCATATCCCTTGGCAACTTTTGTGCTTGGGAACTCCCCTGGATCAAGGTACACCACCCCCTTGGCTGCCGAGAATCAGAATTAAGCTGAAAAACCCGTTTGGCGCAGTGGCATGTGTTATGCTGCTACGCTGTATATAGTTTAATTTTACTGCAGCTGGATATCAACCTCCTCACTGATCCTAAGGCCATATTCCTGCCCAGGTTGGATAGAATCCAAGCGTCCTGCATGGACCTATGCACAAAAGTTAAGGTACCGGAACAACTTCCCCGACTGCAGAAACATGCATCCAGTCGACATGTCCCCACCTCATGGACTATGGCAAGCACTATCACATCCTACTCCTGTGGTGTAGATGACGGCCTCATGGTCTTAGCTCCCTTATGGAGTGGTGGGGTAATAGCAACAACGGAGATTGAAACATTTCTCACCTGCCTGAACCTGTTGGAGCCTAGCATGGATTCCATCTCCTCCCCGGCGACTGCACCAGACACAGCCCTTGGATTCATAGCGGAAGAAAAAACCGCTTCCATAACCTCTAATGTAGAAACAGCTCCATCACAAAGCCGTATCAAAAACCTCCTGGTGGACTTAATCACCATCAACATTAAGGGCCTTAACAGTCCCGGAAAGCATTCAATAGTTACAAGACACCTTGCCAGGATGGGAGGTGACATATTTATACAGGAGACTCACTTCTCAAAGACTCATGAGCCCAAATGGTACAACCGCTGTTACCCAACCGCCCACTTTGCGTCAGGGCCGACAAAAAAAAAAAATGGAATCGGGATTTTGTTTAGCAACAGAATACCCTTTCAATTTTCCCAGATGGAGAGAGACCCAGACGGAAGGTTCTTGATTCTAACAAGCACGTTATACAGTAGATCGATCAGATTGATAAACCTATACGCCCCTAATCAATCCCGATCTGCCTTCTTGAACCCCTTGAGTGCTAACGACAGCTCTGAGCCGTCACAGAGTTTCCCACTCAGGTGCTAACGATGGCTCAGAGCCATCGCTAGCATTCTCCCACCTTGAGGGAGATCTCGGGGCTCCCACCCGCTCCTACCCCGGCAATCAGGCATGTATAGTGACAGGCATCGCCATGACTTCACATTTTGAGTGGTCACTCGCAATGACGTGATGATGACAAGTATAGGGAAAGGGGGCATGCTGTTTAGAAGTCTCTATCTCAGGCATCTAAGCAACTACAACCCTCCAAGACCTACCGTTGGAAAGGTAATATTCTAACCTTTCCAACTGTATAAGACTTGGGGATCTGAAAAAAGAAAAAAAAAGTAAAAAAAAAAAAATATTTTAAAAAAACTCAACTCAGCTTATCACCCAGGTGGGAAAGTGCTTAGCACTCAAAGGGTTAAGAAGGTAGCTCATAAGCAGATGGAATCGCAATAACCCAGAACATTTCTAGGAGGAGAATTTAACACTCGTCTAAACCCTATCATAGACACACCTGATGGCATCTCCAGCACGCCTGCCAAGGTAATAAAGAATTTAGCTAGTAACCTCAGAGAACTGGCATTACACGACATATGGAGAACATTCCACCCAGTCACTAAAAACGATACATTCTACTTGCATCCGCACAGAAAATATTCTAGTATAGATTACCTCTTCACTGACACCACAGGCCTCACAGTAACTACCAGTTCTGACATCAGACTGATCATGTGGTCAGACCACACCCCAGTACGTTGCTCACTAAAATGGCCCAATGCACCGGTTACACCCTACATCTGCAAACTAGATGACTCCCTACTTGACAATCCTATCATCAAATCAGACATAGCCAAAACACTAGCAGAATACTTTACCCTAAACACAACGGACTCTTTACAACAAGCAACTATATGGGAAGCACATAAATGTGTTATGAGAGGTGTATTAATAAAGCACAAAGCCAAACTCACAAAACAACACAAAAAACATTATCAGAAGCTCTTGACACAAGTGACAGAAAGAGAGGCAATCCACAAATAAAACCCAAATGACGAGATTTCACAGACAGCACTAAACCAGGCCAGGGCTGACCTTCTGCATTTCCTACAGGACGGGCACCAGAGGCAGGCCCTGATTTTATGGCAACAATTTTTCGAGCAGGGAGACAAGGTGGGAAAATTACTTGCCCGTGCGATAACCCGCATATGTACATACACTAGTCGATAGTCAGGGAAACACCAAGGCAGATGGAGCGTCAATAGCAAACATATTCAAGGAGTATTACAACTCCCTCTACAACCTACAGACATCAGAACAGGCGCAGGCAGACGGAGGTGCTCTCGGCCCTGACCCAAACAATAATAATGCAACCCAGCAATATTTAGCAAAACTTAGCACACCTAAACTCCTCAGTGAAGACTCTGAACTCCTAGAATGTCCATTCACGAGGGAAGCAGTCTTACGGGCAATCAAAGATTTGCCACCCGGTAAGAGCCCAGGACCGGATGGTTTCAGTCTCAAATACTACAAAACCTTTGCAGACACACTAACACCACATATTATCAATTCTCCACCGACTACCAGAGTCCCTCATCCTCCCTAGCACTATGCTCAAAGCACACATTGTCGTAATACCAAAAGCAGGCAAGCCCACTGATAGACCAGAGAGCTATCACCCCATATATCTTTTGAATTCGGATGTTAAAATAATAGCCAAAATACTCACCAATAAATTAAATACATTTCTGCCCCAATTAATATCAACAAACCTAGTGGGGTTTATCCCTGCCAGGGAGGCAATAGACAACAAAAGTCCTACAAATCATTACATACGCCAAAAAGAACGCCATCCCATTCTCAACAGACGCAGAAAAAGCGTTTCAATCGGGTGAACTGGTCATTCATGCTTAAATGTGGATTTGGACCTAAATTAATTAACAGCGTATTCTCTTTGTACTCTATGCCCAAAGAAAAGGTCCGAGTAAACGGTACCCTCTCAGATGCATTTTTTATTAAAAATTGGACGAGACAGTAACATATTTGTATTGCATCTTTCAACTTCAATATTAACCCTTAATGTACCAAACTCAAAAAGTTAAAAACATAGGTAAAGTAAAACCATTATATACAAAACATTTTTTTAAAAACAATAACCAGAATATAACACAACAGATATGTCATTGTACAAAAATAGATTCCAAACAAAATCTTTATTAAGACCCTTAGGTATCATAGTGTCCAATTTATTTATCCAATACTTCTCCCTTATTTTTAGAAGGTGTTCCCTGTCACCTCCTCTTCTGGGGACCACCACTTGTTTGATAACCTGAAACCGAAGCTGGCTGATGTTATGTGAGAGGAAACATGCGCTTCTTTGTTTTTGCATCTATTGTTTGACTTATGTTCTGTAAGTCTATCTCTGGCCTCTCTACATGTCTCGCCAATGTAAATAAAACCACATGGTCATTTGAGTAGATAGATAACAAATGTTGATCTACAAGTAAGATACTCTCTAATCTTAAATTTGTTGCCATTGGTCGGATGGAAAAAAAAATCCCCTCTAATCATTGATCCACAGTGGCTACAATTCAGACATGGATAACAACCAGTTTTGGTACTCCCTATGGTTTTTTTTGTATAGTTTTCTTATTACTTCCAATATCTGAATGGACCAATTGGTCTTTGAGACTTTTGTTTCTCTTAAATGCTTTCATGGGCATATTTTTTTTATTTTTTTTTAATATTTTTATTAGAGAAAATACAAGACATATGTAAACAATTGTCAAAAAACAGGTTCAAAGATGGTGTCTTGTACATCTCACATTTAAAGTACAACATTTAAATAATTCAACCAGAAAAAGATTACCATTAGTATTAGTAGTGTGCAGATTAGGAATTGAACTAGTAGCAACGAGCTTTGTGTCTCAGCTAAATTAGATCATTTAAGCTATTGGAATGGGCGGTAAACAATCCTATAGAGGGTCTCGAAATTTTTGGGAAAGACCGGAGTCTTAATCTCTTGGAATGTGTCCCTGCGTTTATTCTTAATATAAGCATATTCCTCTATGGCCAGGACTGCACTACACTTATCAATCCACTGTGCTATGGTGGGGACAGAAGGGTTTTTCCAATTTAATGTGATTAATGCCTTTGCGCTGTTTATGAGAATGTGTAGAAATTTTGTTTGAGCTGGGTTTAGTTTTCCAGGGGTTAAGTTAAATAGCCAAAGAAGTGGGTTGCCATCTACCATAGGGCCGAAAAGCCTGGTAGGTTACTCAATAATTAATATCCAGAAAGCGGCAATTTTTGGGCACTCCCACCATATGTGTGCCATGGTACCTATGTGTGAAAGGCATCGCCAGCATTTATCACTATTATGATTAAACAATTTGTGGCATCTCACAGGTGTAAGATACTACCTGTGTAGGATCTTGTAATTCATCTCGAGAAATTTGCTAGAAACAGATGTCTTAGTAATGTTAAGAAATATGTGCTTAAGATCTGTCGGGTGGAATGTGGTACCCAATTCTTGTTCCCATCTATCAACATAGTAGGGGGTCAGTCCTTGTGTTTGTGCCTGCAGTATATTATAGGATAGGGAGAGAGTGTCTCACAGGGTTGCGAGTGGAGCAGAGGGATTCAAACCGACTGAGGGGTCTCATCATGTTTCCCTTATCTCTGTGATTAGTTATAAAAGATTGACATTGTCTCAGTCTGAACCAATCTTGTAGGTATGGCAGCCCACTCCTCTGAGGAGTACCACCGTTGATCATTACCCAACTGCATTGTTATTAGTGTCCTATGTGATTTTTTAACTACCTGTCCAATTTTACCCATTCCAGGTGGGAACTCTGGATTGTCGGTAAGGGGGGTCAAAGGGGAGGGTCTACTAGAAAGGAAGGAGGCGGATGTCAACAGTTTGTCCCAGACTATATAAGTTTCACGAGTCAAACGTGGTAATGCAGCGAGTTTCTGTTTGGTTAATTTTGGGCCCCAACAGGCAACACCTAGATGAGATGAGCCCGCTGTGTCATGTTCAAGTTTAACCCAGGCTTTATGATCAAAGTTAGTGAACCAGTCTTGGATTTTTTGGAAATAGGTTGCCTGTCTGTATTTAGTCAGGTTCGGGACTCCCATGCCCCCTTGAGAGACATTATCTGTTTATTGATTCTTGCGGGGTTTTTATTCCATATATTCTCCAAAATGTGGTTTTGTAAGGTTTTGAGGAATGTGGGTGGTAGCGGAATGGCAAGTGTTTGGAAAAGGTACAATATTTTTTAGGAGTATAGTGATTTTAAAAGCATTAATTCTCGCCAGCCAGGAAATGTTGCACAAGCGCCACCAGGACATATCCATAATTAACGTGTTCTGTAGGGGCTTATAATTAGTGTCAAAAAGGTCTGTCAAAGTAGGGGTTAAGTATATACCTAAGTATTTCAATTTTTTACGTTGCCATCTAAATGGGCATGTTAATTGTAATACTTGCACATCGTTGATGGGGAGGGTAATGTTCATGATTCCCGATTTGGTGTCATTAATTAGAAAGTTAGAGACCAATTCCTCAAATAAATTTAGGAGAATTGGGATGGCCTTAATCGGATTATATAGGAAAAAAAGGATGTCATCCAGCATTATTTTATGCAACGTACCTACAATATTTAAGCCTTCTATAGACTGGAGGGAGCAAACCTGGATGGCAAGGGCTTTGACAAGACAGGCAAAAAGAAGGGGGGATAGCGGGCAACCGTGGCGTGTACCATTGGAGATGGGGAAAGATTTGGACAAGGAATTGATTCGTACTTTAGCAGAGGGGGTCGACATAAAGGGTGAAATTTTAGAAATTTACGGCCAATCAGCCAATCAGAATATTCCTACCTTAATTCCGATTGGCTGATAGAATCCTATCAGCCAATCGGAATTCGAGGGACGCCATCTTGGATGACGTCATTTAAAGGAACCATCATTCAGCTAGTAGGCGTCGGGAGAAGAGGATGTTCCGCGTCGGATGGAAGATGATGGCTCCCGAAGAAAGAAGATGCCGTTGATAGAAGACTTCATCCGGATCATGGACCTCTTCAGCTCCCGCTTGGATGAAGACTTCAGCCGGATCATGGACCTCTTCAGCTCCCGTTTGGATGATGACTTCAGCCGGATCATGGACCTCTTCAGCCCCCCACTTGGGCTTGGATCAGGACATCGGAGGAGCTCTTCTGGATTGATCGGTGAACCTGGTATGGTGAAGATAAGGTAGGAAGATCTTCAGGGGCTTAGTGTTAGGTTTATTTAAGGGGGTTTGGGTTAGATTAGGGGTATGTGGGTGGTGGGTTGTAATGTTGGGGGGGGGTATTGTATGTTTTTTTTTACAGGCAAAAGAGCTGAACTTCTTGGGGCATGCCCCGCAAAGGGCCCTGTTCAGGGCTGGTAAGGTAAAAGAGCTTTGACCTTTAGTAATCTAGAATAGGGTAGGGCATTTTTTTATTTTGGGGGGCTTTGTTATTTTATTAGGGGGCTTAGAGTAGGTGTAATTAGTTTAAAATTGTTGTAATATTTTTCTTATGTTCGTAAATATTTTTTTATTTTTTGTAACTTAGTTCTTTTTTATTTTTTGTACTTTAGTTTATTTCATTGTAGTTATTTGTAGGTATTGTATTTAATTTATTTATTGATAGTGTAGTGTTAGGTTTAATTGTAGGTATTTTATTTAATTAATTTATTGATAGTGTAGTGTTAGGTTTAATTGTAACTTAGGTTAGGATTTATTTTACAGGTAATTTTGTAATTATTTTAACTATTTTAGCTATTAAATAGTTCTTAACTATTTAATAGCTATTGTACCTGGTTAAAATAAATACAAAGTTACCTGTAAAATAAATATTAATCCTAAAATAGCTATAATATAATTATAATTTATATTGTAGCTATATTAGGATTTATTTTACAGGTAAGTATTTAGCTTTAAATAGGAATAATTTATTTAATAAGAGTTAATTAATTTCGTTAGATTTAAATTATATTTAACTTAGGGGGTGTTAGTGTTAGGGTTAGACTTAGCTTTAGGGGTTAATACATTTATTAGAATAGCGGCGAGATTCGGTCGGCAGATTAGGGGTTAAAAATTGAAGTTAGGTGTTGGCGATGTTAGGGAGGGCAGGTTAGGGGTTAATAAATATAATATAGGGGTCGGCGGTGTTAGGGGCAGCAGATTAGGGGTACATAGTTATAATGTAGGTGGCGGCTCTTTGCGGTCGGCAGATTAGGGGTTAATTATTGTAGGTAGGTGGCGGCGACGTTGTGGGGGGCAGGTTAGGGGTTAATAAATATAATATAGGGGTCGGCGATGTTAGGGCAGCAGATTAGGGGTACATAGCTATAATGTAGGTGGCGGCTCTTTGCGGTCGGCAGATTAGGGGTTAATTATTGTAGGTAGGTGGCGGCGACGTTGTGGGGGGCAGGTTAGGGGTTAATAAATATAATATAGGGGTCGGCGATGTTAGGGCAGCAGATTAGGGGTACATAGCTATAATGTAGCTTGTGGCGGCGTGCGGGCGGAAGATTAGGGGTTAATAAGTGTAGGTAGCTGGCGGCGACGTTGTTGGGGGCAGATTAGGGGTTAATAAATATAATATAGGGGTCGGCGGTGTTAGGGGCAGCAGATTAGGGGTACATAAGGATAACATAGGTGGCGGTCGGCAGATTAGGGGTTAAAAAAATTTAATCGAGTTGCGGCGATGTGGGGGGACCTCGGTTTAGGGGTACATAGGTAGTTTATGGGTGTTAGTGTACTTTAGGGCACAGTAGTTAAGGGCTTTATGAACCGGCGTTAGCCCAGAAAGCTCTTAACTACTGACTTTTTTCTGCGGCTGGAGTTTTGTCGTTAGATTTCTAACGCTCACTTCAGACACGACTCTAAATACCGGAGTTAAAAAAATCCCATTGAAAAGATAGGATACGCAATTGACGTAAGGGGATCTGCGGTATGGAAAAGTCGCGGCTGAAAAGTGAGCGTTAGACCCTTTTTTGACTGACTCCAAATACCGGAGGTAGCCTAAAACCAGCGTTAGGAGCCTCTAACGCTGGTTTTCACGGCTACCGCCAAACTCCAAATCTAGGCCTAAGTCAGTGTCTATACCAAATTTGGCCAATATTCTGATGTGCTTTGATACCTATTAGTACGACTCTCATGACCCCTTTATGAGATTCCCATAGGGTTCTGTGGTCTTGTATGGAGCCTGTGTTAAGAGCAAAGTACTCTAGCAGGGACTGTTCAATTTTGTGGGAGTAAAGAGGATCCTCTAGCAGTTCATCATCTAGTTTACAATGGTAGGTGGGAAATGGGGCGGGTTGGCCAGGCTAGGTTGCATTTGATCATAGAGTGATCAGACCAGACTCTAGGTAGTATAGATATGTTTTTAACTGTTATGAGGCTTGTGACGTCCATCATAACATAATCGATTCTAGAATGGCTATTGTGTGGCGATGAATAGTAGATATAAGCCTTTACGTCTGGGTGAGTGATTGTCCACACATCTTGCAGAACTAAGTCGTTAAGGCAAGCTTTTACTTTATAGTTTATGTGCAAAGACAAGTGAGAGCTACCACTCGAGGTGTCTAATGTTGGATTAAGGGCTATATTAAAGTCACCGCAAGTTATCAGGGAGCCCTTGTATTCCACTAAGAGTATGTTTGTGAGCTTTTTAAAGAATTTATCATGTGAAGTATTTAGGGCATAAACGTTAACTAGGGTTACCAGGCTATTGTATAAGGTACCTATAAGGATTAGGTAACGCTCCTCTTTATCTTTAATTTTTTTAGATAGTTTAAATGGGATGTTTTTCCTTATTGGAATTCCTACACCATTCCTCTTTACGGTGTTAGATGCATAGTTGGAATCTCCAAACTTAAAGTGAAAAGTTTTTGGTTCTTTACAGTGAATATAATGGGTCTCTTGTATAAACACTATGTCCCCTGAATTATGTTTAAGATCCTTTAATACAAACCCTCATTTGCTAGGGCTATTTAGTCCCTTAGCATTCATTGTGATGAGAGTTAGGTTAGGTGTATGTACTGAGTGTGAGTCATGCATAACATAGTTAAAATAGTCCTATTCTCGGCATAAAACAGTATGGTGAAAAATAAAACTTAAAGTGTTTGGTATATAGGGTTGGAGGACATGAAGTATAGATTGGGAGTTAATCCTTTTCTATGGTTTATTATCAATGTTCTTAATAACAAAAAATAAATAAGAACATTGATAATAAACCATAATGTAAACAATAAAAATAACAATTGTGGAGACAAACGTCTCTACACAAGGAAGAGGGATGCATCGTGGTCGACCAACCTCCCCCGGGTAGTGTATGATGAGAGACAGGGAGCATGCAAAACAATTAAACTATCCTAATAGTTTACAACTAAACATCAAAACATTAAATTTATAAACTTTCTGATAGACTGCAGTGATGGGTATGCTGCTGTAAGGTCAGGAATGGCGGGAACAGCAGGGACCCACATCTTAGCAATTATAACAAGGAATAAAATTAGCAAGGATTATGAGAAATCATTTGAGTACCTTCAATATAACTCTAAAGCTGTAAAAAGGTATGTGAAAGTCTAAGTACTCTCCTCCCGGTGAAAGTCCAGCAACATAGAACTGTCTATAAAGGAGGAATATAAAGTCAAGGTAATATTACATGATCTCACCAGTTTCTTGATAGGAGAGTCAAGGCTAATTTTAACTATTAATTTAGAAGATCATGTTTTCATAGAGATATCACAGAGACAACAACAGAAGTATAGCAAAGGAATGCTCATTAGAAAAATAATACAGAACAAGAAGATTTATTGAAAAATCATTATCACACGTAATAAGTCACTTAACATTTAGTATATACACATTATACTAAACCTTCATTCCCACAGGTTATTACTGACTTTTAGTAAGATTAAGTAGTATCAAAAATAACTAACAGACTGCATAATATTATAGACACGTTTTTTCACGAAAGCACTAATAACAAGAATTGAAACACACAGTTGTTTAGATTTAACACAAAATAGATATTGATTAAATTTTAAATTTAATTTTTTTTTTAAAGGGTTAATAGTTTAAACACAAATATTTCCCAGATTGCCTTTGGCGCCCCCTACGCAACCTACTCATCATTTTTTTTTATTAATTGGAGCCATTTGTGAGACACTCCATAAGTAAGGGTGGCTTGATCTGGTATAGACATTGCACAGTTTAATTAATTCCTTTTTTACATATTGTACTTTTTGCCATCTGAAGGGACGAGCTTTATTCTTATCTAGGGTATCACGGTTGCAATGTGGGGGATCTGGGGAGGGTCCTGAGTGAGTGGTTTCAACTTTAAGTCCCAGACCCTTTGTGGAGGCTTCCAGGTCCGCTGGTCTTTGTAAACATGTATAATGCCATCTTTAGAGACTGTTAGGCTGAAAGGGAACCCCCATCTATATTTGATATGCTTATCCTGTGAGGCTTTAGTGATGAATCTACTCTGGATCTGCACTCATGGATTGAAGAAAGACACCTGCAAGTCAAAAATCTCTCAGGAATTATTTAAGATCAGACAAACTATTAGATGCACGGACCAATGCGTTATCTACCTGATTGAATGTGGATGTGGTCTACAATACATAGGTCAGACCACCCGCAAGTTGAAGGACAGGATCCGTGAACATCTACTTCAAATAAAGTGGAAAAAAAACTGATGTACCTCTATACAAACACTTTTTTGAGGCACATGGAGGTAGTAGTAAGAGTCTGAGATATATGGGGATTCACAAATTGACCAAAGATTGGAGAGGAGGTAACATTGAGTCCAAACTACTCAAAAAAGAATCAGAATGGATTTTCAAAATGGACTGCATCTACCCTAGAGGGTTAAATGCCAACTTTGAAATAGTACATCTATTTTGACCACTCCCATTGTTACCCCAGAGGTAGCACTTGTTTCAGATTTAGTACTTCCCACCACCATTTCCACCCTAACACCCCGTCATGAGTTGTGTATTGTTGGTTTCCAGATCTAAGACCCCCTTAGATGTGTCCTATCAGTTAACTCTAGACATTGTGATTAATAGCGTTATTGACTACCTAGAGACAACATCCATCACGAATTTATATGCTAGTTCCTTTAGGGTTCTTTCCAAGATGTTAGTAATTGTAGTAATTATAAGTGTTCCAAGACCTTGTTTGGATTCCTTCTATTAGCTAATCCCAAAATGTCCCTGCATATAAGAATTTTTAGTTATGAAATCTAAATGTACTAGATACACTTTTTTTGTTCTACCCTAAATTCGTCTGTCCCAACAATAATGGTTCCCCTACTCTTTTACCACTAAAACTATATCCGAATATATTTGTACAGTCATAATTATTTTAAGCATGGATTATGTGATTTTAACTATGCAACTTTTGTAAATCCTGGTAGTATATGAGCCTAAAATCAAAATTGTATATTAAAAATTATCATACTTTAGTAGGACTAGAGACACTCTTACTTCTTCTCTGTTATTATATTATATATTATTTTTAATAATCATAATTCAGATCCCAATACTGCTATGTTTCATTTAAAACAGAGCGTTTTTTCCCTATAGATCATTTGATAACATTTTTTATAACATTTTTTATAATATTTTTATAATATTTTTTATAACATTTTTCTATTAAGTCATTAACATTACCACTAGCCTATAAACTACCTCTTAAATAAGGGGTCGGCGATAAAAATCTACAGAGTAAGAATTTTTTAATATAATATCCCTAATAGATATTTTTAATATAATATCCCTAATAGATACTATTATTGGGATAAATTGCCCACATTTGCCTGCATATGCCCATTTCAAAGATGGAGCTGGCGGTAATACCGGTAAGAACCACAATGTCACTTCCGTCCGCAGCCACTTCCGGTCAAACCATGTGACTAATACGTCACTTCCGGTCTCGGCCACTTCCGGTTTCGCGAGCGCGAATTTTTGGCGCACTTTTTCTAGCATCTTGGCGCCAATTTTGTAAATCAATATTATTTAAGGTCAGTTTCAATTGAGCCTCACTATTGTCTTGAAAAAGGCCCCATCACAGGGCCGAAACGCGTCGACATTGGAGAGATTTGTGAGGCTCATATATCACCAGGATCAGCTTATTGGGTGAGTCCATTACCTGTTAGGCTCAGTCCCTTTAAGCCCTTTGTTTAGTGCACTTTATTTTTTCCACAGGTTTCCGGAGACCTTTGGACCTAAGAAGTATCTTCATCATTTGGCTGTCATTTGGATTAGTCATTTATTGGACTATGGACTTTGCTTTTTAATTTTTTATTTTTTGTTGTTCTCCCACAAAATTGGGTTTTATTATTGTCAAAACATCGTTTTATTATTGCCCATTTTTTATCTTTTTTTTTTTTATCTTTTTTTGTCTTTCCTAGATGTTGGCAGATATTGTATTTTGATATTTATAGCATTTAGAAATTTGTTTAGGATACTTACAGCTTTTGACAGTTATAGCATTCAGAAATTTGTTTAAGAAACTAACAGCTTCTGACATAACCAGACCTGGTTCTTAGATATAACAGCTAAGGACAGCTCTAGTTATCCACCTTGTCTTTCTGACACATATGTAATTCACATTTTATTTTTGATTTTTACAGATCATACTGGTATTAGATCGTATTATATATATTCTTTGGTATATATATTTTTTTATATTTTTTGTACACATTTTTTGGTACACATCTATTGGTACATATTTTTCTCACAAGTGAATATATTTGTTTTTTCTCTTTTTTCCCACATATTTGCGTGTATATTGTACACCCACCTAAGAACTAATATTATTTTTATATTTCAATTCACCATCACATATTATTTTTATGCACTTTTTAGGCTTACACAGAGTCGCTTCAATTGGCTGTAACAAACCAGAATAGTAGTTTTCGTATGCTATCAGTGACCCCCACGTTAAGAATAAAGTCGTGATCAGTGAAGTTATCTGATCAGGTGGTATTAATCTACTGTGATTTTAAATTAGTGTGTACTATTAAAAGGATATATTTTACTCATTTCTTTTGTTATATTTTTGAACTTATTCGATTCATCTAAATTGGGGATACTGTTTTTAAACTTATTGGATTCATCTAATTGGTGATATTGTTTTATGTAATCTATATTAAGGTACCTGTAGTTTACTCTAGCCTTTATTGGCGCTCCTATAATTCTTTGTACTGTTTAGTGATGAATCTCACATCTCTTCTTCGTTGGATCGTAATAGGACATAAATCCGTATAAATTGGTATACTGTGGTCAAGGAACCGGATTTCTGAGGTTCGGCGTGCAGTGAGTCATATTTCTTCTTTGTCTTTAAATTTTAGGAATCGGGTTATAATGTCCCTAGGTGGAGAGTTAGGGGAGGCCTCTCTGAGGGCTCTATGAGCTCTATCTAGTTCCACTGGTGGGGCTTGTGGATTTGCCTTCATGTGTTGGAACAGGCCTTGAAGATAATCATGAAGGTCTGAGGATTGTACGGTCTCCGGTATTCCTCGGAAAGGCAGATTGTTTCTGTGACTCCTGTTTTTCAAGGTCTTTGACCTTGTTTTGAAGTGCGTCAATTTTGGAATCCTGTATGGAGGCTTGTGAGCTTATATTACTCACCATTTTGTTCATGGTGTCTTGAGTTTCTTCCACCTCTTCCATTCTGTGACCTATATAAGTGATTTATTTCCGGATGGATGTCAATTCAGTTTTGATGAGCGATTTCAAGGAATCGAAATCCACTTTGCTAGGTAAATTTGCTATGTCTGCTTTCATTTGTTCGGCCGTAATTGAATGACATGACAGCAGAAGATGTAATGGACTCTGGAGGGGTACTTCTCACAGTAGTAGAGTCCATCAGGTTGCTATAGTTGATTTCTTCCCTGCCATAGCGATGATTTATGGATAGCAATGTCTATGTGCTCAGTAAAATGTGGGAGACTTGAGAAAAAATCCTTCCTGTTTATGTATGAGGTGCTAACTGAAGTAGTTGGTCATAGAGATGTAGCTACATTAATCTGTTGTAACTGATAAAGGCCCTGCACATGTCCTAGATTCAGGCTTGCTGCAGTGGTAGTGTGAGTATGCTATATAACGGCTAGATTTGGAGTTTTGTCGGTAACGACCCGAAAAGCTAACGCCGGCTTTTTTCTGGCCGCACCATAAAAATAACTCTGGTATTGAGAGTCCACATAAAGGCTGTGTTAGGCTCCAAAAAAGGAGCGTAGAGCATATTTAACGCAGCTTCAACTCTCGATACCAGAGTTGCTTACGCAAGCGTCCAGCCTCAAAAACGTGCTCGTGCACGATTCCCCCATAGGAAACAATGGGGCTGTTTGAGCTGAAAAAAAACCTAACACCTGCAAAAAAGCCGCGTTCAGCTCTTAACGCAGCCCCATTGTTTGCTATGCGTAAACACTTCCTACGTCTGCACCTAAAACCCTAACATGTACCCCGAGTCTAAACACCCCTAACCTTACACTTATTAACCCCTATTCTGCCGCCCCCGCTATCGCTGACCCCTGCATATTTTTTATAACCCCTAATCTGCCGCTCCGTAAACCGCCGCTACTTACATTATCCCTATGTACCCCTAATCTGCTGCCCCTAACAGCGCCGTCCCCTATATTATATTTATTAACCCCTAATCTGCTCCCCACAACATCGCCTCCACCTGCCTACACTTATTAACCCCTAATCTGCCGACCGGACCTGAGCGCTACTATAATAAAGTTATTAACCCCTAATCCGCCTCACTAACCCTATAATAAATAGTATTAACCCCTAATCTGCCCTCCCTAACATCGCCGACACCTAACTTCAATTATTAACCCCTAATCTGCCGACCGCAGCTCACCGCTATTCTAATAAATGTATTAACCCCTAAAGCTAAGTCTAACCCTAACACTAACACCCCCCTAAGTTAAATATAATTTTAATCTAACGAAATTAATTAACTCTTATTAAATAAATTATTCCTATTTAAAGCTAAATACTTACCTGTAAAATAAATCCTAATATAGCTACAATATAAATTATAATTACATTGTAGCTATTTTAGGATTAATATTTATTTTACAGGTAAATTATTTACCCGCCATAGATGAGGTGTGCAGGCCCTACCGTAATACATCTGGTTATAATTCACCTGCTCGGTTGGAGTATCAGCTCTGTATAGCACCTAACTGGGGAAGTAAGAGATAGTTGCCTGCGGCATCGGAGCTGCATAAAACAAAGGCTGTCTGTCTCTGGTTGAAGTATCTTCTCCACAGTGCAGTCTCAGAACAAGGAGTTCAGGTTTAGGTTCAGAAGATTGCTGGTGGCCTTCCTCGTGGGGAGCGTACTGTAGCGTGGGTCATCCTGACATCCGTCTCCAGGGCGGATGAAAAAAGTAGCCTGCTAGTTCAGGACCTATTCCGCTACTTGATACAGGCAAAATCAATGCGCTCCCTGCTGGATTAATGTGTTACAGAGAGGAAGGTCTGCCACTCATGCACGGAGCTCTTTCACTTCTTCCTTCATGGCCAAGCTCCGCCTCCGTCATGGGCATATTTTTAAAGGCCTCTATTTGTGGATTGCAGTCCCTAATTATATGCCAATACTTTTTCACAATCTGATTAATTTTGGGACTAAGTCTATTATACTGAGTAATAAAAATTAGCCTGTCTTGTTCATCAACCTTATTCCTTATGGGGTTTTTTTGTCATGTGTTGTAATCTCTGTTTGAATTACATTTTGTAATTGTTCCTCTATTAATGTTGGTGATTATCCTCTTTCTTTAAATTTATCAGACATTTCTTTTAACCTCAATTTACATTTAGTCTCATCAGTCACTATACTTTAAAAATATGTCCATGACAGCATTTAAGAGAAATAAAAGTCTCAAAGCCCAATTGGTCCATTCAGATATTGGATGTAATAAGAAAACTATACAAAAGACCATAGGAAGTACCAAAACTGGTTGTTACCCATGCCTGAATTGTAGCCACTGTGGATCCATGATTAGAGGGGATTTCTTTTCCATCCGACCAATGGCAACAAATTTAAGATTAGAGAGTATCTTACTTGTAGATCAACATTTGTTATCTATCTAATTGAAATAAATGGTTTTATTTACATTGGCGAGACCTGTAGAGGCCAGAGATAGACTTACAGAACATAAGTCAAACATTAGACACAAAAATAAAGAAGCGCCTGTTTCCTCTCACTTCCTCTCCAGGGGACATAACATCAGCCAGCTTCGGTTTCAGGTTATCGAACAAGTGGCGGTCCCCAGGAGAGGAGGTGACAGGGAACACCTTCTAAAAATAAGGGATATGTATTGGATAAATAAATTGGACATTAAGGAAAAAACAGGAGTGAACCGAGCACAAGTGGCGCAGCCTTATGCTTACTCTCACTAAAGTCCCCTAACTGACTTAAGAAAAACAGAATAGGCGGGGGTAAGAGAGTATGCGCTAAATAGCTCAAAAGGCTAAAATGCTAAAACAATATGTAACAATTTATTTTACCATAAAAAAGGTATACAAGTTAAAAACAATAGAAATCAACAATGGCTAAAAATAACATGGATCCATGAATAAAATAAAGGACTTTAAAGAGCCAAAAATTATGCCATTAAAAAGTACGTTGAACAGATGTGGCTTAACCAATGTGAAGTGTGACAACAAAATGATAATGTATACAATCAAATCCTAAACAAATTTATAGTCAAGTACAAATAAAGTCCAAAACTATTTCCAAATGAAAGTCCAGTGGAGCATGGGTGTGGTCTATCCTCCTTCAAAGTGTCGTGGAGATGTGCTGGGTAAAAGTGAATAATACTCCAAATATATACCAAATATATTTGCTCCAAAATTCAAAAAAGGAAAAAATATACGTATATGAAAAATAAAAATAGAAATGGTGAAAAAATGCAAAAAGTACAATGCAAAAGTGAAAAAGCAAAAAGTGGAAAAATCAACAGTGAGTATGGAGAAATGTGGTTATGTGCAAATACCAAAAAGCAAAAATATATCCAAAATCGAAAAACAATAAACCTGTAAAAAAACAGAAAAGAACAATAGTGCAAAACCGTTTGTACACAGTAAATTAAGATAGAAAATAAGCTCACCAGTATTTCAAGGCGTTTCGGCCTTGATTAGGCCTTTCTCAAGACTATACTGTGATGTGGTACCTGGGAGCTTATATAGGGTGACTGTGAAACAATTGAGGCTATTTTGGCACCAAAATATTTAGCCCGCCCCTTCCTGTTGGTCCCGGTGGTTCTTGGGAAATTAAATGTTATCATGTGATTGCTTTGTTATTTTTATATTTAAATGTGCTACTCGGGTATGTTAAGTCCACATATGGCAGGAGTGGAAATAAACAAACAAAGTAAGCTGAGATGCAGATTCAAAAAGGAAAGTCTTTCTCCTGGTAATAACTGAAATGCAGGATTTGCACAAGTTAGGAAACAAACTTATAAACAGGTAGCAGGTTTAAATGTAAAGTCTTCCTGCTGGTAATAACTGAAGTGCAGGATTTGAACAAGGCAGGGAACAAACTTGTAAACAGGTAACAGGTTTAAAGGTAAAGTCTTTCTCCTGGTAATAGCTGAAGTGCAGGAATTGCACAAGGCAGGAACAAACTTGTAAACAGGTTTAAAGGTAAAGTCTTTCTCCTGGTAATAGCTGAAGTGCAGGAATTGCACAAAGCAGGGAACAAACTTGTAAACAGGTAACAGGTTTAAAGGTAAAGTCTTTCTCCTGGTAATAACTGAAGCGCAGGATTTGCACAAAGCAGGGAACAAACTTGTAAACAGGTAACAGGTTTAAAGGTAAAGTCTTTCTCCTGGTAATAGCTGAAGTGCAGGAATAGCACAAGGCAGGAAACAAACTTGTAAACTGGTAACAGGTTTAAAGGTAAAGTCTTTCTCCTGGTAATACCTTGTAAACAGGTGCAAAGGTGAAGTCTTTCTCCAAATAAGTACAGAAGTACAGGAAACAGATTCAGACTTGTGACAAAACAGATCCAATGTGAAGACAACATGCAGTCTAACAGCCAGCCTTAAATAGGGAGGATTTGCACAGGATTGGTTCTGAGAAAATCCAAAATTGAGAACACCTGTGTGTTGCACAGGTGTAATTACAAGTAAGGCAAATCCTCATATAACAGATTTAAAAGTTGCATGCTATTGCTAGAACTGACTGTGGCTCAACAAGCAAGCAAAACAGGAATAGTAACCACAGAGTCACAGGTTCAAATCCCTGCACAGCTCTTTTGAGTGGAATGCCTCCCAGACCTTTTCTTTTTCTTTTTAGTCTGGAGGCTTGGTTCATGACAGAGGGTGCCTTGAGCGATGCTACAAATGTAGTTACTGTGTCTAGATGTGATGTGCAACTATGTGTTTAACATAAGATAATAAATAAATAAAGGAGTGCCTAATGATTATTCCCTGTGTGACAGGTGTTGGATGGATGGTTAGTGACAAATCAATCCAAATAAGACTACGATAAGTGCAAAAATAAATCACAGTTCATTCCAATTAAAACTCATAATGAAGGGTGAAAGTGTATCCAAAATCAAAATTCGATAGTGCTGATCCAAAGAACAAATGGGGAATTTTGCAATAAAAACAAACACAAAAACAAAATTGCTGAATATGTGAACAACTGTGTCAAACAGCGAAAAAAGTAAGAACAAAATAGCAAAAAGTCAAGCAATAAAAATAGCAAAAAGTCAAGATCACGACACCCAAAGATTCCTAGAGTGTGCAGGTCTCTTGGCTGAAGGTAAAAGGTGTCTGCATCCAAAATAAAAGGGGTGACGTGCTCTTCTCAAGTAACAGATAATCCCAAGGTGTTCCTATCGTAATACAAAAACATACAATAGTGCAGAGTGTTTTGAAATTGGACACTAATAGGAATTAGACTTACCAGTCACTGCGTTTCGGTCTATTCTAGACTTTTATCAAGAAGGATATCAAGGCACACTCTAGGAATCTTTGGGTGTCGTGATCTTGACTTTTTGCTATTTTTATTGCTTGACTTTTCATTATTTTGTTCTCACTTTTTTCGCTGTTTGACACAGTTGTTCACAGATTCAGCAATTTTGTTTTTGCGTTTGTTTTTATTGCAAAATTCCCCATTTGTTCTTTAGATCAGCACTATCGAATTTTGATTTTGGATACACTTTCACCCTTCATTATGAGTTTTAATTGGAATAATCTGTGATTTATGTTTGCACTTATCGTAGTCTTATTTGGATTGATTTGTCACTAACTATCCATCCAACACCTGTCACACAGGGAATAATCATTAGGCACTCCTTTATTTATTTATTATCTTATGTTAAACACATAGTTGCACATCACATCTAGACACAGTAACTACATTTGTAGCATCACTCAAGGCACCCTCATTGGACACATTGTTATGAAGCATTGAATACATTATTACATTCAGCACAATTATGAGTCCATCAGAGTCTTTAACGCTCAATTTTTTCGGTCCTCTGCCTAAGGACATTCATTGTTTTAAAATTGTTCTTCATTGTTTTTAATTGTCCTTTATTGTTTTTCAATTGTTTTAAAATGTTCTAAATTGTACCATATTTGTAAGAAATTGTACAGATTTTACCAATTTCAGGGTTTGTGTTTGTATAATACATGGATCCATGTTTGTTTAATTGTAATAATAAATTGTAATTGTATTTTATACCTGTTGGGAGAAACTATTTATTCAGACCCAGCCTATTGGCGCTTTGGTGCTTATCTATTATATCTACAATTCCCATTTTGACTACTAGGAGTCAATTACCAGAGCCGAGGTCCCTAGGCAGGTGCTCAGTGTACCCCCTTTCTTATTGTAAAACAAGATCAGACAGGTGGGGTTTAGTCCACCACCATGATGCTAAATTCCCTGGACATTATCACGATGCACTAACCAAGAACATTGACCGGGCACGTCGGCAGGGCCACTGTGTGGCCTGTCACTGAGTGTCGAACTGATCATCTCATAATACTTGCCCTTGTTGTATTGTATGTTTTCAAACAATAAAGCTTTTTTTTTTTTTTTTTTTAAAAAGCAATAAAAAGGTGAAATTGGTCAAGAAGACAATTTTATTTTTTTGTATTGCTTAATTTTAATTAACTTTTAGAATTGTCTTATTTCATCCAGATAGAAGCAAAATTCATGTGAATAACTTTCATGAATCACAGTGTCATAAAATCACCTTCAATAAATATAGTCAGTTGGTAGTAAAAGTTAAGAATACCAATCCAGCACATACGAATAACGCCACTCACTTTACCTTCAGCTTCTCTTTACCCGCCAGACCGTTATAGCTTACTGACCACATGACTCACAATTAGCCAATAGAATGCGAGCTCAATCCTATTGGCTGATTGAATCAGCCAATAGGATTGAAGTTCAATCCTATTGGCTGATTGCATCAGCCAATGGGATATTTTCAACCTTAATTCCGATTGGCTAATGGAATTCTATCAGCCAATCGGAATCTAAGGGTCGCCATCTTAGATGACGTCACTTAAAGGTACCTTCATTCGTCGGGTAGTCATCGTTGGAAGAGGATGCTCCACGCCGGATGTCTTGAAGATGGACCCACTCCGCGCTGGATAGATGAAGATAGAAGATGCCATCTGGATGAAGACTTCTGCCCGTCTGGAGGACCACTTCTCCCGGCTTGGATGAAGACTTCTCCCAGCTTCGATGAGGACTTCTCCTGGCTTCGTTGAGGATGGATGTCGGATCTTCAAAACTGTAAGTGTATCTTCAGGGGGTTAGTGTTGGGTGGTTTTTATTTTTAGGTTAGGGCTTTGGGCCGCAATAGAGCTAAATGCCCTTTTAAGGGTAATGCCCATCCAAATGCCCTTTTCAGGGCAATGGGGAGCTTAGGTTTTTTTAGTTAGGGTTTTATTTGGGGAGTTGGTTGTGTGGGTGGTGGGTTTTACTGTTGGCGGGGTTGTTTGTATTTTTTTTCTTCAGGTAAAAGAGCTGCTTTCTTTGTGGCAATGCCCAGCAAAAGGCCCTTTTAAGGGCTATTGGTAGTTTAGTTTAGGCTAGGTTTTTTATTTTAGGGGGGCTTTTTTATTTTGATAGGGCTATTAGATTAGGTGTAATTAGTTTAAAGATGTTGTAATTTGTTTTTTATTTTCTGTAATTTAGTGTTTTTTTTTTTTTGTAATTTAGCTAATTGTTTTTAATTTAGTTAATTTTATTTAATTTAGGTAATTTATTTAATTGTAGTGTAAGGTTAGGTGTTAGTGTAACTTAGGTTAGGTTTTATTTTACAGGTAAATTTGTATTTATTTTAGCTAGGTAGTTAGTAAATAGTTAATAACTATTTTACCTAGTTAAAATAAATACAAACTTGCCTGTAAAATAAAAATAAACGTTAAGCTAGCTACAATGTAACAATTAGTTATATTGTAGCTAGCTTAGGGTTTATTTTATAGATAAGTATTTAGTTTTAATTAGGAATAATTTAGGTAATGATATTAGGTTTTATTTATATTTATTTTAATTATATTTAAGTTAGGGAGTGTTAGGGTTAGGGTTAGACATAGGTTTAGGGGTTAATAAATTTAGTATAGTGGCGGCGATGTTACGGGCAGCAGATTAGGGGTTAATAATATTTAACTAGTGTTTGCGATGCAGGAGTACGGCGGTTTAGGGGTTAATATGTTTATTCTAGTGGCGGCGACGTTGGGGGTGGCATATTAGGGGTTAATAACATTATGTAGGTGTCAGCGATGTTGTGGGCAGCAGATTAGGGGTTAATAAGTGTAAGATTAGGGGTGTTTAGACTTGGGGTTCATGTTAGGGTGTTAAGTGTAAACATAAAATGTGTTTCCCCATAGGAATCAATGGGGCTGCGTTACTGAGCTTTACGCTGCTTTTTGGCAGGTGTTAGACTTTTTCTCAGCCGGCTCTCCCCATTGATGTCTATGGGGAAATCGTGCACGTGCACGAGCACATACAACCAGCTCACCGCTGACTTAAGCAGCGCTGGTATTGGAGTGCGGTATGGAGCACAATTTTGCTCTACGCTCACTTCTTGTCCAATAACGCCAGGTTTAGAAAAACCTGTAATACCAGCACTGTAGGTAAGGGAGCGGTGACAATAACGTGCAAGTTAGTACCGCACCCCTCATAACGCAAGCGCCTTTCTATTTGCATTTTTTCATTGAGCCAATGACAGGACACTTATATATGCATCCACCAATCATCAGCTAGCTCCCAGTAGTGTAGCCAGTTATGCTGTAGCTTTTTCTTCCCCTAAATTGTGGCTTTCATCTAATTATAACTCACATCTATGAGTATAGTCTGTATGGTTTTTTTATGTAGCAATAAAGTTAACTTTGTATTGCATTCTATATAAATTCCTTGTTTTAATGCTTGATTTAGCTTGATAGCTTTTTTGTGACTGAAAGATTAACTAGAGAATTTTTTTTATATATACTGTATATATATATTGCATATGCTATACATCTTTAATAGAATTCTTGGCTTATTTTCTTGAAAATGTCGTAGCTCAAAAGTTAATCGTTATTTGTTAGAGCTACAGAGTAATTCAGTTTAAAGTGTATTTCAGATGATTAAGCATTGAATTAAGAAACTGGTCAATATAGCGATTTGGTGCTTAAATATAAATAAACTAGTAGATAAAATATACTTGGATGGATAATGCAAAGAACACATTTGTTTTTCAGTATAACGAGAAAAAAGCAAACAAATACTAACACCACAGATAGACTGAGCAGTGAATGATTAAAAGACAGAATATGTTTATTATATATTAACATCTGGATATTGTTTAAAGTAAGTTGTTTGTGTAGTGTATTTTCAAATGTAATAGTTACACTGTGTTTAATTTGCAGCAAGCAGAAATGTAAAGATTTATAGTACAAGTCTTACAAAACAGAACAATAAAGCAGCAGTATATATGGTCTTTAATTTAAAGTAATATTAAGCTCACAACTGAATTGCCCATACAATGTTTAATTAAGGAAACTGAAACAACATTGCAATATACTTTGATTATTTATGTTAGCCTGGTTTAGCTCTAAAATTGTGCTTGTTTTATTCGCTCCAGAGAGACCGTTTTCAACATACTTAAAGGGATATGAAACCCAAATGTTTTCTTTCTTGATTCAGATAGAGCAGGCAATTTTAAGCAACTTTCTAATTATTTTCTTTGTTCTTCGTTCTTTTTGTATATTTATTTGAAACGCAATAATATAAGCTTTGGAGCCTGACTATTTTTGGTTCAACACATGGGTAGCGCTTGCTGATTGACCATAAGGTGGTGAGAGTCCACAAGCCATCACATGTGGGATTGCATTGTCCACTAAGAGGAGGCAAAAAAATACCCAACATACCAAGATTTTCAAAATCCCTTCCACTTCCCTGTACACCTCAGTCTTATTTTCTGCCTCCATGGGGGAAGATGAAACTTTGAGGTGCTTCAGTCTCATTATGGATAGGGGTTCTCAGACCTATGTGAGACCCATTATCACAGTCTAGCCCCAAAATAATCAGTGTACTTAGAGGAATGTGGCTGCACGAGGCCCATAGGAGGCCGAAACGATTGTCTGGGGTTGTCATTTTCCTTGTTCAATTGCCTGGTATTTCAGGGCTGGACTGACCTTACTTGGCGGGATCTGACTGATATATTTCAGGAAAGTTTTCCTCTATGAAAAGCACACTGGTCTAAAAGAGGTTGCTCCTAGGTGGTAAATCGCCATAGAACTAGCTGATGAGCTGTTGTTCGTTCCTGGTAGAGCGCTTCTCTCTTCATATGCAAAGTAATTGAATAGTGCTGATAAAATGGATATTAAACAATAAATAAATGCTAGATATAATGAGGCATTCAAAGCAAAGCTTAGCCTGAGAATACTATGTATTTTTAGGTATTAGTTGTTTAACCCCTTAATGACCGCAGCACTTTTCCATTTTCTGTCCGTTTGGGACCAAGGCTATTTTTACATTTCTGCAGTGTTTGTGTTTAGCTATAATTCTCCTCTTACTCATTTACTGTACCCACACATATTATATACCGTTTTTCTCGCCATTAAGTGGACTTTCTAAAGATACCATTATTTTCATCATATCTTATAATTAACTATAAAAAAATTATATAATATGAGGAAAAAGTGGAAAAAAACACACTTTTTCTAACTTTGACCCCCAAAATCTGTTACACATCTACAACCACCAAAAAACACCCATGCTAAATAGTTTCTAAATTTTGTCCTGAGTTAAGAAATACCCAATGTTTACATGTTCTTTGCTTTTTTTGCAAGTTATAGGGCCATAAGTACAAGTAGCACTTTGCTATTTCCAAACCCCTTTTTTTCAAAATTAGCGCTAGTTACATTGGAACACTAATATCTTTCAGGAATCCCTGAATATCCCTTGACATGTATATATTTTTTTTTAGAAGACACCCCAAAGTATTGATCTAGGCCCATTTTGGTATATTTCATGCCACCATTTCACTGCCAAATGCAATCAAATAAAAAAAATTGTTCACTTTTTCACAATTTTGTTCACAAACTTTAGGTTTCTCACTGAAATTATTTACAAACAACTTGTGCAATTATGGCATAAATGGTTGTAAATTCTTCTCTGGGATCCCTTTTGTTCAGAAATAGCAGACATGTATGGCTTTTGTTGTTGCTTTTTGGTAATTAGAAGGGCGCTAAATGCCACTGCTCACCACACGTGTATTATGCCCCGCAGTGAAGGGGTTAATTAGGGAGCATGTAGGGAGCTTCTAGGGTTAATTTTAGCTTTAGTGTAGTGTAGTAGACAACCCAAAGTATTGATCTAGGCCCATTTTGGTATATTTCATGCCACCATTTCACCGCCAGATGCGATCAAATTAAAAAAAACTTTAAATTTTTCACAATTTTAGGTTTCTCACTGAAATAATTTACAAACAGCTTGTGCAATTATGGCACAAATGGTTGTAAATGCTTCTCTGGGATCCCCTTTGTTCAGAAATAGCAGACATATATGGCTTTGGCGTTGCTTTTTGTTAATTAGAAGGCCACTAAAGGCCGATGCACATCACACGTGTATTATGGCTAGCAGTGAAGGGGTTAATTATGTAGCTTGTAGGTAGCTTGCAGGGTTAATTTTAGCTTTAGTGTAGAGATCAGCCTCCCACCTGAAACATCAGACCCCCTGATCCCTCCCAAACAGCTCTCTTCCCTCCCCCACCCCACAATTGTCCCCGCCATCTTAAGTACTGGCAGAAACTCTGCCAGTACTAAAATAAAAGGTATATTTGTGGGGGGGTTTAGGTTTTTTTTAGCATATTTACATATGCTGCTTTGTAGTATCCCCCTTAGCCCCCAACCTCACTGATCCCACACCAAACAGCTCTCTAACCCTTCCCCTCTGCCTTAGCGGGCGCCATCTTGGGTACTGGCAGCTGTCTGCCAGTACCCAGTTTAGTAAAAAAAGGAATCTTTTTTTTTTAAAAATCCCCTTTTCTGTAGTGTAGCTGTCCCCCCCCCCCCCCCCAACCTCCCACCAGTTGCAGATCACTTAGAAACTTTATGGAACATTTTTCTTTTCTTATTTATTATAGCTATTTTCAGATTTTTTTTCTGTAGTGTAGCGGTTCCCTCCCGCGCCCGCCCGCCGCCCCCCGTGCACGCGCGCGCTCACATGCGCGCCCCCGTCGCTCCCGCCCCCGATCCCGCCCCCCTGTACATTACACGGCGCATCGATGGCCGCCCACCCGCCTCCCAAGTCTGCTCCCACCCACCAACGATACCAGCCATCGATGTCCGGTGCAGAGAGGGCCACAGAGTGGCTCTCTCTGCATCGGATGGCCATTTAAGGTTATTGCAGGATGCCTCCATATCGAGGCATCACTGCAATAACCGGAAAGCAGCTGGAAGCGAGCAGGATCGCTTCCAGCTGCTTTCCACACCGAGGACGTGCAGGGTACGTCCTCAGGCGTTAACTGCCTTTTTTTTGAGGACGTACCCTGCACGTCGTCGGTCGTTAAGGGGTTAAATATTAAAAAAACATTGTGTAAAGTGTTTAGTGTCAGCAAGGTAATGGTAATAAATGAAATGCACATGATTTACATAGCCTGGGGACATAGTTGCATACAATGTTAACACTACATACAGTTGTAGGCACTCTTGGGAACTTTTACACATTTACAGTAAAATTAAGGTACTGTCTCTTTAAAATTTTCATTGCACGTTTAAATGCATACCAGAGCTCTGGTCCTTATTCTCAGCAGGCTTTCAGATGATCAGGATCATTTCTGAAGCTGGGGAGCTCATTTTCAGAAGTTTTTGAACTTCCTTCTGTGTAGACTTTTTTCCCACCAAAACTGTGCTCTCTTTCTCCTATCCCTTACAGACTGTTGCCATCTTTGGTGACATTCTGCCATTTTTCCTCGGAGTCTGTGGTAAGTTAAATTACTAGAGCTTTGCATAAATTTATATTTATTTAACCCTTTATTGCCTCAAAACCTAAAATCTCTCGTGTACCAAGGCATCAAAATTATCACATTAGGTGTATCGAATTTAGTCGCCGACATTCAAACATAGCTGAACCAACTTTGTTACATGAATGTACTAAAAATCACCCCTTAAAATATTACGTCTTATCTGTCTCGAAGACAATTGGATTATTGATAACTTTGAAGCTTCGGTCGGCGCGGAAGTACAAAGTTTATAAGCTGTCTATGACCTATTAGATGATTTTTGGTACCCAACGTTACCAGAAAGGTGAATCGTCATACGAGTGGTAAGATAAGCAGGTCACATGTATAAGAAGGAGTATTTTCCAGAACTTATAAAAAAAACTTTTTAATTATAACACTTGACACGTCATTGGCTCCAGACATTTTGAGATTTCGTTGTAAAGGTCGATAATAGCTTCTCTGTCCAGACGGAATCTCTGGGCAACCTCACGATCAGACAGGGCTTCTAAACCCATACGAGGGTAGAAACCTCTCGGCACTCACCTTCTTTTATGTTCATTATTTTCTTCAGGTGCCTGGATTGCCCTTCTAACTCTTAGTTGAATGTAAACTGAAGATAAACAAATGCAACTATGTCTCCATCGTCATTCACTGCTGGCAAAAACTGATGAAGGTTGAATTGTCCAGCCACTTATTTATAATACTCAGCCTGGCATCAGTCTTATACCCCCTATTGATTTCTAATATATATGCTGCCTAAATGGTTGCTACACAAAGTTGACGCGAAAGTTTGAGCGAACCGATTTGTTGTAATTTTGATTAATAGTGAATTTTATGACAATCGATGGTTTATTTGTTAAAAATAAAAGACTTAGATCGAGCAGTTGAGGAAACCTATACTTGCAACTGAAAAATAACGGATTTTAGCTTTGATCGCGGCTTTGTACATATGAATTTTGATCCAAAATTACCCACGAAAGGTAACTTAGATGCTTAGGACATGGGGCCCTTTTTCTCGGAGAGGTTTTTCAATTCAATTGCTAGATACTTTGATGCAGGCCAGAAAGCCTGTTACAAGAAATATTTATCACAAAATCTGGAAAGTTTTACATTCCTTATGTGAGTCTAAGAATTATTGCTGGAACTCTTTTAGAATTCCTCAAATTCTACAATTTTTACAAGAACTGGATAAGGGTTTATTCTCCAGTTCCCTTAAATTCTTCTATTTTGACGTTTGCCTTGTCTGGGGCTGTTTTTGGTAGGATAGCTCTGCAGGCAGCAGTGCTTTTTTAGTACATCTACCTGCCTTAACAGTTTTCCTGGCCTATTTCATTGTGATCTTGTGGAATTCACAGCTTGGGTATAGAATTCTGTATGTGGTGTCTTGTGGACTCTCACCATCTTATAAAAGAAAACAAAATTTATGCTTACCTTATGGTGAGAGTCCACGGATCCACCCTAGTTTTTCCATAATAGTTGGTGGCAGTACTTGTTTGCAATTCTTTTACCCTGCTTTTCCTTTCCTAGTGTTGTTATTTTCTCCTTTCTCTTGGCCATATCTATGACTAAAGAATTATGGGAAAGTAAGAGGAATTAAAGATTTGTTTTGAAAGGTGTTTTACCTCCTTCCTGTAGGACTGGATTTTAATCCCACATGTGATGGCTCATGAACTCTCACCATCATGAAAGAAATTAATTTATCACATAAGCAAAAATTGTGGGTTTTAAAATTAATTTACAGGAAAAGGGGACAAAATAAATAATGGAAATATTTGTTTACTAGTATTTAATGTCCCTTTTAAATCATTGCATTTAATTTGATGTTGGTGATACAAATGGAACAAGACAAGATACTTACTTGCATTCCTTTGTTATTATGAATTTCAATGTAGTATGTATGTAGTAGTTACTGTTTCAGTAATTAAAGTATATACTCCTTGCATAGCAGTACCTTACCAGCCTAACATTGTAACTCATTACACTATAAAAACATGTTCTTTATCCCACAAGTTGAGGCCCAACCACACATATATAATTATATATTTATTTTAATATTTTTCAGATGTTTTACACAGTTAGTTGAAAAATATTTCATTCTTCATCCCAGAGAACCCAGAAGACACAAAACTTAAGCCTATTCTTTTCCTGGGGCTGCTTGAGATATACAATATCAGGGCAGTGATTTTCAAAATCCTGGGTCCTAAAAATTCACCTTTATTACTGTTTCTAGAAGTTTGTCACATACAGAAAAAATGTAAGGTTTCAAGCTACAAAGCCATCTACAAAAAGAGATAAGCGCTCAACTCAGTGGCGTCACTAGGGAGGTGCGGGCCACACCCGGGTGACACCCTCCAGGGGATGACACCACCAAAAAAAAGTATTATTTTTTTTTAATTTTATTGAAATTCAAAGAAATACAATGTAGAGATGCATATTTTTTTATTAGAGGGGCCAGCATTTGTGAACATTAGTGGGACTTGGGAAGTTGTAGACACTTCATTTTTTTGCCCCTTGAGCCAGCGCTGCAATTTCCACAAGCTGCTTTTGCTTGTTTGTACTTTGCTCCTCCCCTGCCCAATTTCACTATGAATGTTATGGGCGTGCTGTGGGGCTTGCGAAGTTGCGCTGCTAGCATAAACCTGCCTGCCTATCTGTGCTCACTTTTCAGTGACGTGTGGAGCAGTGGAGTCGCTCACTGCTGTACTGTCTCTCTAAACGGGAACTGGGAAATCGTGAGGGGGATGCCTGGCACCTGACCGCATGACTGTCTGACACTGTCTCTAAAGTGAAGGAGCCACGTATGATGCCCACCAGACCGGTACGGTTACGGTACACTAAGTGCACACTGAAGAGGTAGGAGGGGAGGGAGGACGGGGGTCTGGGGGTGGGCAGAGAGCAGAGGTGCTTGGCCATAAGAAGCGGTAGGCACGCGGCCCGGGGCTGTGCACTGACAGACTTGGAACAGAGTCAGAGAGCAGAATTTTCATAGTTTGTGCGCCTAAACCTTTTCTTTAGTGATTTATTTTTAGAGTGCTCTGTTTATCTTTCATTTGATGCTCTGCTGAGCCAGGGAGCAGCTCTAGGCATGAGCTTTATAATTAATGCAGTGCAGTTTACATATTTTGTTTGTGTGTGTGTGTCTGAGTTTCAGTGATGTGCAGTAATAGGAGGCAGGGGAGGCAGTGCCTCCCCTGTCCAATGAGGGGAAAAAAGATTTAAAATAATATTTATTAAAAAAAAAGTGTTTTTTATTTTATTAAATTTTTGGCCATGCCCACCCTCGCCCCAAGGGTACCCCCCACCCCCCGATGGTGATTATTACTATTATCAGATTCATTACAGTAAAGTGCGCTCTGCGCTGCAAAAGTCAGTGTCACCATCATTAGGAGGCAGTGAGCCGGTCCACTGCCCTGCATTTATTGCGCAACATAGATCTAAATCAGTGTTGACTGCTAACTTAGAGCTGTCCCACCCACTGGTGACTCGCCGGGCCCTCATACAAGCTCCAATGGAGGCGGTTCTCAAAACCGCCTCCATGATGAGCTAGTTCACTAACTTTCACTTGAGCCAATCAGCATTCAGCAGCACTGCGGAGAGACGTGCCTAATGGGCTGCTGATTGACAGGTGTGGGTTATGTGACCGTTTGTGAAATCATGCCGAGACATCACTGGCGGGAAGACTCAGTAGAGTGTGGAGGGAGCTGCTGAGCTGCTCTGCGTGCCTGACCGTGCTGCCTAACTTGTGGCTGTAGGCTGTCTGTGGACTCAGAGGAGGTCTGTCCTGCCTTGGAGGACAGGACTGTGCTAGTGTGCTCTGCACTCCTGCCTGGAGGTGACTGAGGGACTCAGGATCTCGGAGGGACAGGAGGAGGAGGACGGTGGTGGACGGAGAGGAGCGGAGCCCCAGTGCCACTGGGGTCAGAGACTCAAGAATGGCAGGTGAGTGTCTCTGCAGTGTCGGCAAGTTCACAGTAACTGAGTTGACATTGTGAGTGGTCAGTCAGCACTTAGCTGCATGGGTCTTTCTTCTGCGAGCAGTGGACTTCAGTCAATGGATGTGCTGTGTGAGACTCTCTGTGTAATTGCCATAGACATATTAGACAGGTACATAGCCATCACTTCTTTACTAAAGTTTGCTCACTAAAGCCAGCCAGAGCCAAATGAATAGTGGACCGGCCCTGACGCTCACTGAGCCAATCTATTAATCTTAAAGATTTAAAAGGAAAAAATTACAATAAATGCCATAACATACAAGGAACTGTTTGTTGTGGCATTTATTGTAATTTTAGTGCTGTAGATGACATGCTGCTGTTGGCTGTTCTAACTCACACATCTGATAGTAGCACATTATATAATATCTTATACTAACAGCATAACCAGTACTGTACCATAGTATATAGCAGTAGTATACTAGTAGCACATTTACCATTATATAATATCTTATAATAACAACATAACCAGCACTTATGTGTATAAGTAGTGTGTGCCAGGCTACTCAGCACTGTACCATAGTATATAGCAGTAGTATACTAGTAGCACATTTACCATTATATAATATCTTATAATAACAACATAACCAGCACTTATGTGTATAAGTAGTGTGTGCCAGGCTACTCAGCACTGTACCATGGTATGTACTTGGTGCTTGCAAATTGTTAGTTAAGAAACTCCATATTTATTAGACATCAAGTGCAGACTGTGTGTGTTGTACCTTTTCAAGTGAAATATAATTCTTACAGGGATATATTGTGTTTTAATTAAGCTTATTTTTTTATTATGATGTAATTCCCATAAGTTTAAGTGCAAAATGCAAAGTCCCTGATGTTTTCTACTTTTTTTTTCTTTTTTACAAAGTAAGCATTCCATTTAATGATGACATCAGCAACATAAATTACATCTAAATGATTGACCCTCAGAATATTTGTGCCGCTTCAAAATGTTTTGCTATATTTAGAGCCACCAAAGCACCATAGTTTAATTGATATGTACATCTGATCTCAACAGTAATGAAGTCCCTGAATTTATAGACATATTTAGTGCATTTACAGTGTACTGGGCACTTAGCACAGAAACACACATTGTGATGCATACGCTTCCCTGTGTATACTGCTGCCAACACATGCTGCTCAATTTATATCACAGACACACATTTGTATTCAATAGTCACACACAATGACTTGTGCATAATATGAAATATCTATCTTATTTGTGTATAATGCTGATAAACAATGTTGTTTGCACAGATATACAATGTTCTGTGAGCTATGTGTAATATAGATAAATTACATTGATTATGATTGTGACAAACATACTGGTCTGTGAGTAATACTGATTCATTTCCTGGTTCATGCTGCTGATACAGGCTTCTGTAATACAGAGGGCATTTAACTGTATGTAAAATACTTATGCACACCCTGCCCTGTGGATATTACAGATTCAAACTTTACTGTGACTTTAATGAAGATTTACACCCTGTTTTGTGTAGAATTATTAGTTACCATCTAAAAGTAGTTATTGCAATTGTAACATGCAGTTAGTTTTCAAATAAAGAAATGTTAGCTTTACACTAAAAAGCTTTTGCTTTACACTGTATACCTGCTAGTGACACACCAATCCCACACCTTGAGCTGCTTATTTATTTGTCAGTGTCTAGATGTAATGCCATGTACAGCCTGTAGCTTTTTCTTTCTCTCCCTGGAATCATGGACAGCTGCTTGTAGATAACTATACTGTCACTGCTTGTTATATTAGAGAGGAAAACACTGCTCTGACTGATTCCAAAACTCAAATTTGCCATGGCTTTTTTTAGACTATTAGTAATTGTACCCATTATTAAGACCATTGTTACAGTTAAATTTAATATAGCTGCTGTAATTGCTTAGCAGGATTTTAGTGTTTGTCAAATATTCATTTTAAAATCTGGGTCTAGATAAGGAGAATAGAGACTGACTCTAGCATACAACCAGTGTTGCTTTGTGTATTGCAGCTGTGCAATTGCTCTACCTTAGTGCCAAGAAAGGTTAGATTAGTTTATAGTGTGTTGGGAGTTGTGGCATGATGGGAAAGTTTTTTATACTTTTTTTCAGCCAGTGACTGCTGGAAATGTTTGTGTTTGTGTATCTGTCTGTGTGTGTGTGGGTCTGTCTGTCTGCCTATGTGTGTGGGTCTGTCTGCCTGTGTGTGTGGGTCTATCTGTCTGCCTGTGTGTGTGAGTCTGTCTGCCTGTGTGTGTGTGGGTCTGCCTGCCTGTGTGTGTGGGTGGGTCTGCCTGTGTGTGTGGGTCTGTCTGCCTGCTTGTGTGTGTGGGTCTGTCTCCCTGTGTGTGTGGGTCTGTCTCCCTGTGTGTGTGGGTCTGTCTGCCTGCTTGTGTGTGTGGGTCTGTCTTCCTTTGTGTGTGTGGGTCTGTCTTCCTTTGTGTGGGGGACTGTCTGTCTGCCTGTGTGGTTCTGTCTGCCTGTGTGGTTCTATCTGTCTGTGTGAGTCTGCCTGTCTGTGTGGATCTGCCTGTCTGTCTGTGTGGGTCTGCCTGTGTGTGTGGGTCTGCCTGTCTGCCTGTGTGTGTGGGTCTGTCTGTCTGCCTGCCTGTGTGTGTGTGGGTCTGTCTGTCTGCCTGTGTGGTTCTGTCTGTCTGTGTGGGTCTGCCTGTGTGTGTGGGTCTGCCTGCCTGTGTGTGTGGGTGGGTCTGTCTGCCTGTGTGTGTGTGGGTCTGTCTGTCTAGTACTGGTGTTATGTGCTAGAGGTTGACATAACTAACTCTTTTCAGGTGCTAAATACTTGTTGGCAACAGAAATTTAGTGTTATGTATATATGTATATATATATATATATATATATATATATACACACACACACACACGTTTGTTTCTTGGGCATATCAAAGCCAGTGCCTCATCAGCCTCTGACCTCACTGCACAACACTGCTGAGTTTGTGTGTGTGTGTCTGAGTGCTTTTGTGTTTGTGTGTGTGTGTGTGTGTGTGTCTGAGTGTTTGTGTGTGTGCCTGAGGGTTTTTGTGTGTGTGTTTTTGTGTGTGTGTCTGAGTGTGTTTCCGAGTGTTTGTGTGTGCATCTGAGTGTGTCTAAATGTTTGTATGTGTGTGTGCCTGTGTTTTTGTGTTTGTGTGTGTCTGCTTTCTGGGGGGAGGGGGGGGTGACACCATTACTTACCGCACCGGGTGACACCAACCCTAGTGACGCCACTGGCTCAACCTGGGAACAAACATTAGCATAATTACATGTTCAATTCAATTGCTAGTTACCACCCTAGAAGCAGCCTTTTTTTTTGCTAAACATGTGCTGTTTACAAAGAAGATGTTTCCTGTAGTATATCAGTCTGGTCCTAACTAAAAAGTACAGTCCAGTCCTGAAATACCAGGCAATCACTCTCTGAATGAAACCCCAGATGTACTATTCGGCCTATTGTGGACGTTGTCAGTGTGATGCACCTATATCTCTCTAGGCACATTGAGAAACAGGTCCAGATCTGGTTTCCCACATCACCCCTATGCCGAAATGAACATCTGGGGTTTGCCATGTTTCTTGTTCATAGAGAATTTCCTGGTATTTCGGTGCTAGACTGTACTGTTTAGTCAGGATCAGACCGATATACTACAGGAAAGTTTTTTTCTGTGAAAGGTCCATGCCGGGCAAAAAGAGGCTGCTTTTGGGGTGGTAACTAGCCTTAGAACAAGCTATTATGCTATTGTTCGTTCCCAGGTTGAGCGCTTCTCTCTTTTTGTGTATACAAGACCATCTAGTCACCCAGGCATTTACATCTTTATTTTTGCTCATCTAAGTTAGGGGAGCATGATCAGTGACCAACTTACATTTTATCCCAGTAGACAATATTTTACAGACTCTTGATGGCCATTAAACGGAAAGACACTTTCTTTACTATAGAATTTTTAAGGCTAAGCCATTACTTACTAAAGCTTGCATATGGTGCAAACTTTGACTTTTCCGTATAGTCACATAGCATTGCTTCTCCCACTCTGATGTAGAAAAAATTAATTAATTGTAAGGGCAACTTATAAATCTAAAAAAGGGGAAATCTCTTCTGATTAAAATGTTATAAGGTAGGTCATCCACTATAACTACTCTACTGTAATACCATAAGGACTTTCAATATTAACAATAGCTGTGGGATATTAAGATTCGTCACAATAAATGCAAATAATTCATTTTTTTTTAAATCAAGTGACAGTGTTTTGTTGTATGTCCCTCCAATCCAAGACTGTCTTCCAGGTCATTTTAAGTCCATACTCTGTGCACAAGTTCAGTTTGGGCAGGCAACCACCTGTTCGCTGGAGAAAGAAATCTTTTACAAATCTTTTCTCTAAACTAGTAAAGCTGGTCTGCCAGTCTGCCATCTTTATAGAACCACTCTGATTGACCCACCATGGCAAGGCAGCAAGAAAAACCTTACAGGAACTGATCCAACAATGTGGCACAATGTATTAATTTTACAGCTGTACCCACTTTCAAGCAGGGTCTCAGCTTTTAATTCAGAGCAGTCACTTGCTTGATCTGGTCCCAGGTGATAGACGAAAAAATAGAAATTTAGACTTTATGAAACTTAAACTATGTCTTTTCATTGCTGCTTCTGTATATATTATTTTTGCATTTGTAAAATGGTGCACCCCTTTTGTATAGTAGATAAAAGTATGAAGACAATTAATATAACTTTTTTTTATTTTATTTTTTTTAAGCATGGTGTTTAGCAGAGGAACAGTAAAGAAATTACTGAAAAGCAAGTGCCGATGTTATAGCAATGATGCCCCTGATGATATGGTTCTTGGTATGTGTTCCAGTGGCCTTGGAATTCCAGTCATTCACAGTCCACTTTTCCACCAGGTAAAATATTCACATCACAAATAATTTACAGCAGAAGAAAGAAAATATGATCAATCTGTTGTTCATTGTTAACACAATTGTTAACTTTATACTTGAACTTTAAAGGAACATTAAACACTAAGTGCCAGATTACAAGTGGAGCGCAAACATTTGCGGGTGTGCGATAAAGGGTTTATCGCGGGTGTTTGTGATTGTTGTGCTACCGCTGGTATTGCAAGTTGAAAGTAAATACGATTTACGCTAAAATAATTGCAGCAACTTCAGTGCTCTGGTTAACTGTTTCTCGAAACAAAAAAATTGAACATAACACATCAAAAATACATTACAAAGTATAACTACACTCATAATAACACTATCTCATAGAAATGATTGCAAAAAGTATTGCACACAAAAGTTATAAGCGCGTAAAGATTTGGCGACTCAGGTGTTAGAGAAAAAAAGGGCAGGCAAAGGGCTTTAACATTGAGATACATACATACATATACATGTCTAAATATGTATATGTATGTATTTATGTCTATATATGTATACATATGTTTTTACAGACATATACACATATAAACACATAAATACATATGTACACATATCTATATTTAATAAAGTGTTATATTGTATATTTACTGTAAATATTTCACATTCCAATGATCTGCACACCATTTAAAAAAAAAATAGATATCCCTATATATATCTGCGCAAAAAGCTTCTAGCACAGTTAACACTTGAACGGGAGCGTTAATTAGCGCTCCACTTGTAATCTGGCCCTAAATAAATCATTACTTGAGTGATGTATTCAGAGCAAAGATTAGCCTGAGAATAATTTGTACATGTATTTTTAAAAATTGTTTTAGTTGTTTAAATATTGAAAAAATAAGGGTAAAGTTCATATCCATAAAGCAGTGGGCACCGCCATATTGTAACTTAGGTCTCCTTTTGTAAGGTAAGGCCAATTATGAATGGTTATAAATGGCTTACAAGAGTGTGCAACTAATGACTGTGCAGAATAAAGCTGTGTCTGCACTTCTCTGTTTAACGTGAATTTCGAAAGCCTACAATATTTAGAATTAAATTACAGGAAAGGAGAACAAAATAAATAATGAACGTATATTGCAAAGTTGATTTACCACATGTAATTAAACAATTTATATTAATATCTTGAGGTGTTTAATGTCCCGTTAAAGAATAAAAAACAGTGATTCTTATGGTTTTTATTATGTGTGTTTTTTTTATTACAATCCACATTATTATTTTCCATTAGAGCACCCCGAGCAGTATTGGCTGCCTGAATTTAAGATTGCAAGAGCAATCGCTCATGCAACTTTTGCCCCGTGCCTCTCGCACAACCAATCGCTTTGCAGCAGGACTTCTCAGTCATTTTTGAACATGTTAAGAAGCAGTTGTTGAACGACTGGTGCTTCTTTTTTTTTTTTTAAATATATTTCTCCTGTTAAGTGTGGTCAGTCCACGGGTCATCATTACTTCTGGGATATTATCTCCTCCCCTACAGGAAGTGCAAGAGGATTCACCCAGCAGAGCTGCTATATAGCTCCTCCCCTCTACGTCACCCCCAGTCATTCTCTTGCACCCAACGAATAGATAGGATGTGTGAGAGGACTGTGGTGATTTAATTAGTTTATTAACTTCAATCAAAAGTTTGTTATTTTATAATAGCACCGGAGTGTGTTATTCATTCTCTGGTAGAATTTGAAGAAGAATCTACCGGAGTTTTTTCTATGATTTTAGCCGGAGTAGTTAAGATCATATTGCTGTTTCTCGGCCATCTGAGGAGAGGTAAACTTCAGATCAGGGGACAGCGGGCAGATTAATCTGCAAAGAGGTATGTAGCAGTTTGTTATTTTCTGACATGGAATTGATGAGAAAATCCTGCCATACCGTTATAATGTAAACTCAGCCTTAAATGCAGTAGATGTAGCTGGTATCAGGCTGTCATGTATGTATATTTTACACTTCAGTATTCTGGGGAATGGTACTTCACTGGATTTATACTGTATGCATAGACTTAACCTAATTTGCAGGGACTTGCAATAGGTTTTAAATAACAATTAATTTATTGAGGTTAAACGTTTTTTTGCTGGCATGTAAAAACGTTTATTTCTCTGAGGTACTGGGTGAAAAAATGTTTTGGGCACTATTTTTTCCACTTGGCAATAGTTTTTGTTTAAATTAAAGCAGTTCACTGATCTCTCTCACTGTTATGTGTGAGGGGGAGGGGCCATTTTTGGCGCTTTTACTACGCATCAAAAAACTCAGTCAGAGGTTCATTTTCTTCCTGCATGATCCGGTTCATCTCTACAGAACTCAGGGATCTCCAAAGCCTTTTTTGAGGGAGGTAATCATCACAGCAGAGCTGTGAAGATTGTAGTTGACTGTGATAAAAAACGTTTATTTGTGTATTTTTTTCTGCTGCCTGGGTTAGTTATCCTTTGCTAATGGGAACAATCCTTTGCTAAAATTGTATATTTCTGACAAAGATTGATGCTATAACTTAATTATTTTCAACTGTCATAATTTTTTCTGTGCTTCTTATAGGCACAGTTCGTTTTCAGATTATTGTAAATTACTTAAAAAAGCATTTCCAAGTTGCTAGTTAATTGCTAGTGTGTTAAACATGTCTGATTCAGAGGAAGATACATGTGCTATATGTGCTAATGCCAAAGTGGAGCCCAATAGAAGTTTATGTACTAACTGTATTGATGCTACTTTAAATAAAAGTCAATCTGTACAAATTGAACATATTTCACCAGACAACGAGGGGAGAGTTATGCCGACTAACTCGCCTCACGTGTCAGTACCTACATCTCCCGCTCGGGAGGTGCGTGATATTGTAGCGCCGAGTACATCTGGGCGGCCATTTCAAATCACATTACAGGATATGGCTACTGTTATGACTGAAGTTTTGGCTAAATTACCAGAACTTAGAGGCAAGCGTGATCACTCTGGGGTGAGAACAGAGTGCGCTGATAATATTAGGGCCATGTCAGACACTGCGTCACAGGCGGCAGAACATGAGGACGGAGAACTTCATTCTGTGGGTGACGGTTCTGATCCAAATAGATTGGATTCAGATATTTCAAATTTTAAATTTAAGCTGGAAAACCTCTGTGTATTACTAGGGGAGGTGTTAGCGGCTCTGAATGATTGTAACACAGTTGCAATACCAGAGAAAATGTGTAGGTTGGATAAATATTTTGCGGTACCGGCGAGTACTGATGTTTTTCCTATACCTAAGAGACTTACTGAAATTGTTACTAAGGAGTGGGATAGGCCCGGTGTACCGTTCTCACCCCCTCCGATATTTAGAAAAATGTTTCCAATAGACGCCACCACACGGGACTTATGGCAAACGGTCCCTAAGGTGGAGGGAGCAGTTTCTACTTTAGCTAAGCGTACCACTATCCCGGTGGAGGATAGCTGTGCCTTTTCAGATCCAATGGATAAAAAATTAGAGGGTTACCTTAAGAAAATGTTTGTTCAACAAGGTTTTATATTGCAACCTCTTGCATGTATTGCGCCTGTCACGGCTGCAGCAGCATTTTGGTTTGAGTCTCTGGAAGAGACACTTCAATCATCTACACTAGATGAGATTACAGACAAACTTAAAGCCCTTAAGTTAGCTAACTCATTTATTTCAGATGCCGTAGTACATTTAACTAAACTTACGGCTAAGAATTCCAGATTTGCCATTCAGGCACGCAGAGCACTGTGGCTAAAATCCTGGTCAGCTGATGTTACTTCTAAATCTAAATTGCTTAATATACCTTTCAAAGGGCAAACCTTGTTCGGGCCCGGGTTGAAGGAGATTATCGCTGACATTACAGGAGGTAAAGGCCATGCCCTGCCTCAGGACAAAGCCAAACCTAGAGCTAGACAGTCTAATTTTCGTTCCTTTCGTAATTTCAAAGCAGGAACAGCATCAACCTCCTCTGCACCAAAACAGGAAGGAGCTGTTGCTCGCTACAGACAAGGCTGGAAACCTAACCAGTCCTGGAACAAGGGCAAGCAGGCCAGGAAACCTGCTGCTGCCTCTAAGACAGCATGAATCGAGGGCCCCCGATCCGGGACCGGATCTAGTAGGGGGCAGACTTTCTCTCTTCGCCCAGGCTTGGGCAAGAGATGTTCAGGATCCCTGGGCGTTAGAGATCATATCTCAGGGATACCTTCTGGACTTCAAATCCTCTCCCCCAAGAGGGAGATTTCATCTGTCAAGGTTATCAACAAACCAAATAAAGAAAGAAGCGTTCCTACGCTGCGTACAAGATCTTTTATTAATGGGAGTGATCCATCCAGTTCCGCGGTCGGAACAAGGACAAGGGTTTTACTCAAATCTGTTTGTAGTTCCCAAAAAAGAGGGAACTTTCAGGCCAATCTTGGATTTAAAGATCCTAAACAAATTCCTAAGAGTTCCATCGTTCAAGATGGAAACGATTCGAACAATTCTGCCCATGATCCAAGAGGGTCAGTACATGACCACAGTGGATTTAAAGGATGCTTACCTTCACATACCGATTCACAGAAATCATTACCGGTATCTAAGGTTTGCCTTTCTAGACAGGCATTACCAGTTTGTAGCTCTTCCATTCGGACTGGCTACGGCTCCAAGAATCTTCACAAAGGTTCTGGGTACTCTTCTGGCGGTACTAAGACCGCGAGGAATTTCAGTAGCTCCGTACCTAGACGACATTCTGATACAAGCTTCAAGCTTTCAAACTGCCAAGTCTCATACAGAGTTAGTACTGGCATTTCTAAGGTCGCATGGATGGAAGGTGAACGAAAAGAAGAGTTCTCTCTTTCCACTCACAAGAGTTCCCTTCTTGGGGACTCTGATAGATTCTGTAGAAATGAAGATTTACCTGACAGAAGACAGGTTAACAAAGCTTCAAAATGCATGCCGTGTCCTTCATTCCATTCAACACCCGTCGGTAGCTCAATGCATGGAGGTGATCGGCTTAATGGTAGCGGCAATGGACGTAGTACCTTTTGCACGCCTACATCTCAGACAGCTGCAATTGTGCATGCTAAGTCAGTGGAATGGGGATTACTCAGATTTGTCCCCCACTCTGAATCTGAATCAAGAGACCAGAAATTCTCTTCTATGGTGGCTTTATCGGCCACACCTGTCCAGGGGGATGCCATTCAGCAGGCCAGACTGGACAATTGTAACAACAGACGCCAGCCTACTAGGTTGGGGCGCTGTCTGGAATTCTCTGAAGGCTCAGGGACTATGGAATCAGGAGGAGAGTCTCCTTCCAATAAACATTCTGGAATTGAGAGCAGTTCTCAATGCCCTTCTGGCTTGGCCCCAGTTAACAACTCAGGGGTTCATCAGGTTTCAGTCGGACAACATCACGACTGTAGCTTACATCAACCATCAGGGAGGGACAAGAAGCTCCCTAGCAATGATGGAAGTATCAAAGATAATTCGCTGGGCAGAGTCTCACTCTTGCCACCTGTCTGCAATCCACATCCCGGGAGTGGAGAACTGGGAGGCGGATTTCTTAAGTCGTCAGACTTTTCATCCGGGGGAGTGGGAACTTCATCCGGAGGTCTTTTCCCAGATACTTCGACGTTGGGGCAAACCAGAGATAGATCTCATGGCGTCTCGTCGGAACGCCAAACTTCCTCGCTACGGGTCCAGATCCAGGGATCCGGGAGCGGTTCTGATAGATGCTTTGACAGCACCTTGGACCTTCGGAATGGCTTATGTGTTTCCACCCTTCCCGATGCTTCCTCGATTGATTGCCAGAATCAAACAGGAGAGAGCATCAGTGATTCTAATAGCACCTGCATGGCCACGCAGGACTTGGTATGCAGATCTAGTGGACATGTCATCCTGTCCGCCTTGGTCTCTACCTCTGAAACAGGACCTTCTAATCCAGGGTCCATTCAAACATCAAAATCTAACTTCTCTGAAGCTGACTGCTTGGAAATTGAACGCTTGATTTTATCAAAACGTGGGTTTTCTGAGCCAGTTATTGATACCTTAATACAGGCTAGGAAGCCTGTTACCAGAAGGATTTACCATAAAATATGGCGTAAATACTTATATTGGTGCGAATCCAAGAGTTACTCATGGAGTAAGGTTAGGATTCCAAGGATATTGTCTTTTCTACAAGAAGGTTTAGAAAAGGGGTTATCCGCTAGTTCTTTAAAGGGACAGATTTCAGCTCTGTCCATTCTTTTACACAAACGTCTGTCAGAAGTTCCGGACGTTCAAGCTTTTTGTCAGGCTTTAGCTAGGATCAAGCCTGTGTTTAAAACTGTTGCTCCGCCATGGAGTTTGAATTTAGTTCTTAATGTTTTACAGGGTGTTCCGTTTGAACCCCTTCATTCCATTGATATCAAGTTGTTATCTTGGAAAGTTCTGTTTTTAATGGCTATTTCCTCGGCTCGAAGAGTCTCTGAGTTATCTGCCTTACATTGTGATTCTCCTTATCTGATTTTTCATTCAGACAAGGTAGTTCTGCGTACTAAACCTGGGTTCCTACCTAAGGTGGTCACTAACAGGAATATCAATCAAGAGATTGTTGTTCCATCCTTGTGTCCTAATCCTTCCTCGAAGAAGGAACGTCTGCTACACAATCTAGATGTAGTCCGTGCCCTGAAATTTTATCTACAGGCAACTAAGGAGTTTCGTCAAACGTCTTCCCTGTTTGTCGTTTATTCTGGCCAGAGGAGAGGTCAAAAAGCTTCGGCTACCTCTCTCTCTTTTTGGCTTCGTAGCATAATACGATTAGCCTATGAGACTGCTGGACAGCAGCCTCCTGAAAGAATTACAGCTCATTCTACTAGAGCTGTGGCTTCCACTTGGGCCTTCTGTTGAACAGATTTGCAAGGCTGCAACTTGGTCTTCTCTTCATACTTTTTCCAAATTTTACAAATTTGACACTTTTGCTTCTTCGGAGGCTGTTTTTGGGAGAAAGGTTCTTCAGGCAGTGGTTCCCTCCGTATAAAGAGCCTGCCTGTCCCTCCCGTCATCCGTGTACTTTTGCTTTGGTATTGGTATCCCAGAAGTAATGATGACCCGTGGACTGACCACACTTAACAGGAGAAAACAAAATTTATGCTTACCTGATAAATTCATTTCTCCTGTAGTGTGGTCAGTCCACGGCCCGCCCTGTTTTTTATGGCAGGCTAAAAAAATTTTTGGATTATACTCCAGTCACCACTACACCCTTGGGCTTCTCCTTTCTCGTTGGTCCTTTGGTCGAATGACTGGAGGTGACGTAGAGGGGAGGAGCTATATAGCAGCTCTGCTGGGTGAATCCTCTTGCACTTCCTGTAGGGGAGGAGATAATATCCCAGAAGTAATGATGACCCGTGGACTGACCACACTACAGGAGAAATGAATTTATCAGGTAAGCATAAATTTTGTTTTCTTCTACAAGATACGACAAATCCACGGATTCATCCTTTACTTGTGGGATATAATCCTCCTGCTAACAGGAAGTGGCAAAGGGCACCACAGCAGAGCTGTCTATAAAGCTCCTCCCTTGACTCCACCGCCCAGTCATTCTCTTTGCCTATACTAAGTGATAGGAAGGGTAAAGTGAAAGAGGTGATAAAATGTTAGTTTTTATTTTCTTCAAGCAAGACTTTTTTATTTTAAATGGTAACGGTGAGTGCTATTTTTTCCCTGGCAGCAAATGGATGAAGATTTCTGCCTGGAGACTGATGATCTTAGCAGTTGTTACTAAGATCCAGTGTAGTTCCCACAGAATGGCTGAGGAGTACTTAAGAAACTTCAGTGTGAGGAACGTTTTTTATGCTACAAGCATTGAAGTATGTTCAGTCATTTTTTTCTGGAGAGACTGTGTTATTTCAGAATTGGCTGACAGTATCCCCATGAGGGAAGGGGTAAGCAGTAATCCTATTGTGAAAGAAAAGGGTATTACTGGACCTGTATGTTGGGCTGTAAAAAATGGTTGACACTGATAACATAATGTTTGTGGGCAAACGATTATATGTTGGGAGGTAAATTAACGTTTTTTGTGACAAACGTTTTCATTTTTATTGGCAATGGAGGGTACACATGGCTTCAGTTAGACTTGGGTATATGAACCCACATGGCTAGGTTTTTAGACCGCTTTGTAGCGCTTCTTTTGCAAGGCTGTGAGACATCGAGGTAGATGGGTGGGTCCTATTTTGGCGCCTCAGTTGCGCAGTTGTATTCCCCATGCAAGCAGCAAGCTCCAGCTCCGGTGGGCCCTTCAGGAAAGTTTGGGCCTAATCGAAGGGTTAATCCAAATTTGCAGACCCCTGAGGGCAGGTAGGCGCCACAGCAGGGCTGTGGCGAGGTGCAGGTTTTTTTTTTTTGACTGATCATAACGTTTTTTTTCTAACGTTTTTTTTATACATAAGAGTTAAGTGATCCTTTTCTTGTGGTGCAATCTTAGCTGGCAAGTTAGGATACATATATAATACAATTGAGATAATTTTATCATTTTGAAGCAGTTTTGGAAAAATTGTATGCTTTTTTTTCTCTTAAAGGCGCAGTACCGTTTTTTCAGATTATTTTTTCACTAAATAAAGTGTTCTCCAGCCTGTTTGTGGTCATTACTAGCCTGTTTAACATGTCTGACATTGAGGAAAGCCAATGTTCCATGTGTTAAGAAGCCATTGTGGGACCCCCACTTCAAATGTGTCCCTCATGTACTGAAAGGGCCTTACATTGCAAAGAAAATAGTTTAGCTATAGTATGTCTCAGTATGTCTCAGGATGATTCTCAATCAGAAGAGAATCAGGTTATGCCATCTGCTTTTCCCCAAGTGTCACAACCTTTAACGCCCGCCCAAGCGACGCCAAGTACTTCTAGTGTGTCTAATTTTTTCGCCCTGCAAGATATGGCTGCAGTTATGTCTACTACCCTTAGAGGTATTATCTAAACTGCCAGGTTTACAAGGTAAGCGCAGCAGGTCAGGTATTAGAGTAAATGCTGAGCCCTCTGATGCTTTATTGGCCATCTCCGATGTACCCTCACAGTGTTTTGATTTGGGGGTGGGTAAATTGCTGTCTGAGGGAGAGCTTTCTGATTCAGGAAAGATGCTCCATCAAACAGACTCAGATGTGACGGCCTTTAAGTTTAAGCTTGAACACCTCCGCTTGTTACTCAGGGAGGTCTTAGCGACTCTGGATGATTGTGACCCTATTGTCATCCCACCAGATATCTAGAGGTCCCTACTTACACTAATGTTTTTCCAGTCCCTAGAAGAATTTCAGACATTGTTACTAAGGAATGGGATAGACCAGGCATTCCGTTCTCTCCCCCTCCTACTTTCAAGAAAATGTTTCCCATATCTGACACCATTCGGGATTCGTGGCAGACGGTCCCTAAGGTGGAGGGAGCTATTTCTACCCTAGCTAAGCGTACAACTATACCTATTGAGGACAGTTGTGCTTTCAAAGATCATATGGATAAAAAATTAGAGGGGCTTCTAAAGAAATTGTTTATTCATCAGGGTTTTCTTCTACAACCTATAGCGTGCATTGTTTCAGTAACTACTGCAGCAGCATTTTGATTCGAGGCTCTAGAGGAGTCTCTCAAGGTTGAGACCCCATTAGATGATATTTTGGATAGAATTAAGGCTCTAAAACTAGCTAATTCTTTTATTACAGATGCCGCTTTCCAATTGGCTAAATTAGCGGCAAAGAATGGCTTTGCCATTTTAGCGCATAGAGCGTTATGGCTTAAGTCGTGGTCATCTTCATTTAGATGTGTCATCTAAATCCAAGCTTTTAGCTATTCCCTTTAAGGGTAAGACCCTATTCAGGCCTGAACTAAAGGAGATCATTTCTGACATTACTGGAGGTAAAGGTCATGCCGTTCCTCAGGACAAGACGGTTAAAATGAGGACCAAAAAGAATAATTTTCCTTCCTTTCGAAACTTTAAAGGCGGTCCCAGGCCAAGAAGCCCGCTGCTGTTACCAAGACAGCATGAAGGGGCAGCCCCCGATCCGGGACCGGATCTAGTAGGGGGCAGACTTTCTCTCTTAGCTCAGGCTTGGGCAAGAGACGTTCAGGATTCCTGGGCATTAGAAATTGTGACCCAGGGGTATCGTCTAGATTTCAAGGATTCTCTCCCAAGGGGGAGATTTCATCTTTCACGTTTGTCTGTAGACCAGACAAAAAGAGATGCGTTCTTACGCTGTGTAGAAGACCTATATACCATGGGTGTAATCTGCCTAGTTCCAAAATTAGAACAAGGGCAGGGGTTTTACTCCAATCTGTTCGTGGTTCCCAAAAAAGAGGGAACCTTCAGACCGATTTTAGATCTCAAAAGTCTAAACAAATTTCTCAAGAGTCCCATCGTTCAAGATGGAGACGATTCGAACAATTTTACCAATGATCCAGGAGGGTGAATATATGACCACTGGGGATTTGAAAGATGCGTATCTTCACATTCTTATCCACAAAGATCATCATCAGTTCCTCAGGTTCGCCTTCCTGGACAAACATTACCAGTTTGTGGCCCTTCCTTTCGGGTTGGCCACAGCTCCCAGAATTTTCACAAAGGTGCTAGGGTCCCTTCTGGCGGTTCTAAGGCCGTGGGGCAAAGCAGTGGCGCCCTATCTGGATGATTTTTTGATTCAGGCGTCAACTTACCATCTAGCCAAATCCCACACAGACATCGTGTTGGCCTTTCTAAGAACTCACGGGTGGAAGGTGAACATAAAAAAGAGTTCACTTGTTCCTCTGACAAGAGTTCCATTCCTAGGAACTCTGATAGACTTGGTAGACATGAAGATTTTTCTGATGGAGGTAAAAAAATCAAAGATCTTAACTACTTGCCGAGCACTTCATTCCATTCCTCGGCCGTCAGTGGCTCAGTGTATGGAGGTAATTGGATTAATGGTAGCGGCACTGGACATAGTTCCGTATGCTCGCTTACATCTCAGACCACTGCAGCTGTGCATGCTCAGACAGTGGAATGGGGATTATGTGGATTTATCTCCGCGGATAAATCTGGATCTAGAGACCAGAGACTCTCTTCATTGGTGGTTGTCACAGGATCATCTGTCCCAGGGAATGTGCTTCCGCAGGACAGCATGGGTCATAGTGATGACGGATGCCAGCCTCTTGGGCTGGGGTGCAGTCTGGAATTCCCTGAAGGCTCAGGGTGTGTGGACTCAGGAGGAGTCCCTACTACCAATAAATATTCTGGAACTGAGAGCGATATTCAATGAGCTTCAAGCGTGGCCTCAGCTGGCTTCGGCCAAATTCATAAGATTCCAGTCGGACAATATCATGACTGTAGCATATATCAATCATTAAGGGGGAACAAAGAGTTCTTTAGTGATGATAGAGGTTTCCAAAATAATTCGATGGGCAGAGACTCACTCTTGCATCTATCAGCAATATATATCCCAGGAGTGGAGAACTGGGAAGCGGATTTTCTAAGTCGTCAGACTTTTCATCCGGGGGAGTGGGAGCTCCATCCGGAGGTGTTTGCAAAATTGATTTATCATTTGGGCACACCGGAATTGTATCTGATGGCATCTCATCAGAATGTCAAACTTCCTTGTTACGGGTCCAGATCAAGGGATCCTCAAGCAGTACTGATAGACGCTCTAGCACTACCTTGGTCGTTCAACCTGGCTTATGTGTTTCCGCCTTTTCCTCTCCTTCCTCGTCTGATTGCCAGAATTAAACAGGAGAGGGCTTCGGTAATCTTGATAGCATCTGCGTGGCCATGCAGGACTTGGTATGCAGACCTGGTGGAGATGTCATCTCTGCCACCGTGGAAACTGCCACTGAGACCGGACCTTCTCATTCAGGGTCCGTTCCAACATCCAAATCTAATTTCTCTGCAACTGACTGCCTGGAGATTGAACGCTTAATTTTATCTAAGCGGGGATTCTCTGAGTCGGTCATTGATACATTGATTCAGGCTCAAAAGCCTGTCACTAGGAAAATTTACCATAAGATATGGCGTAAAAATATCTTTATTGGTGCGAATCCAAAGGCTACTCATGGAGTAAGATCAGAATTCCTAGGATCTTGTCCTTTCTCCAAGAATGATTGGAGAAGGGGTTATCAGCTAGTTCCTTAAAGGGACAGATTTCTGCTTTGTCAATCTTACTACACAAGCGTCTGGCAGATGTCCCAGACGTTCAGTCGTTTTGTCAGGCTTTGGTTAGAATTATGCCTGTGTTTAAACCTGTTGCTCCGCCATGGAGTTTGAATTTAGTTCTTAATGTTCTTCAAGGGGTTCCTTTTGAACCCATGCATTCCATAGATATTAAACTTCTATCTTGGAAAGTTCTGTTTTTAGTTGCTATCTCTTCTGCTCAAAGAGTTTCTGAGCTATCTGCATTGCAATGCGAATCGCCTTATCTTATATTCCATTCTGATAAGGTGGTTTTGCGCACTAAACCTGGATTCCTTCCTAAGGTTGTTTCAAATAAGAATATTAATCAGGAAATTGTTGTTCCTTCTCTGTGTCCTAATCCTTCTTCTAAGAAGGAGCGTCTGTTACATAACTTGGACATGGTTCGTGCACTGAAGTTTTACTTGCAAGCGACTAAGGATTTCCGTCAAACATCTTCTCTATTTGTTGTCTATTCTGGAAAGCGTAGAGGTCAAAAAGCTACGGCTACCTCTCTTTCTTTTTGGCTGAAAAGCATCATCCGTTTGGCATACGAGACTGCTGGATAGCAGCCTCCTGAAAAAATTACAGCTCATTCTACTAGAGTGGTGGCTTCCACATGGGCTTTTAAAAACGATGCTTCTGTTGAACAGATTTGTAAGGCTGCGACTTCCCTTCATACCTTTTCCAAATTTTCCAAATTTGATACTTTTGCTTCTTCTGAGGCTATTTTTGGGAGAAAAGTTCTACAAGCAGTTTTGCCTTCTGTTTAGGTATCTGTCTTGTCCCTCCCGTTCATCCGTGTCCTGTAGCTTTGGTATTGTATCCCACAAGTAAAGGATGAATCTGTGGACTTGTTCTATCTTGTAGAAGAAAAGGAAATTTATGCTTACCTGATAAATTGATTTCTTCTAAGATACGACGAGTCCATGGCCCTCCCTGTCAATTTTAGACAGATTATATTTTTTTGTTTAAAACTTCAGTCAGCTCTGCACCTTTTAGTTTCTCCTTTTTCTTCCTATACCTTCGGTCGAATTACTGGGGGGTGGAGTCAAGGGAAGAGCTATATATACAGCTGTGCTGTGGTGCTCTTTGCCACTTCCTGTTAGCAGGAGAATAATATCCCACAAGTAAAGGATGAATCCGTGGACTCATCGTATCTTAGAAGAAATCAATTTATCAGGTAAGCATAAATTTCCTTTTTTATTTCTTTTTTAAAAAAAACAAAAATTAGTGACAACAACTGGGGACACGCAGGACCCCTTCACATATAGACACATAGGAAAGAATCTGACTCAGTGGTCCAAAAACAATTATAGACATTACAATGATATTTAAACAGTTCTCCACGCGTACAATATCAAGTATAATGATCATACCAGTAGATCATAAGACAAGTGTATGCTTAATACAGTACCTTGAGTCATTTAAGAGTATTAAGGGGGAGCGGAACATAGAAAGGAGGAGTAGGAGTGGGAAGGGGGTTGCAGATCCCGACTGTCTCTCTTAGGGAAAAGGTCTAGACTGGTGCTTCATAACTTTTCATTACACCACTCAAGAGGCCATGGATCTGCCTGCACAGCTTCATAAATGGAGGTCTTTGTCAAACACTCTTACCTATTTACCCTAAAAGCTTAATCTGAGCCTCTTGAGTGTCTACAGTAATTACAATCATAATATCATAGGTATGTTCTCACTTACATACACTCAAGAACACCTTTGGTATCTTAGACAATTTTTTTGACATAAGTGAAATACTTGTAATTAAAGGGACATAAATAAATGCTAGAGAGAATGATATACTTAAAGGAAAGCTTTGTCTCAGAATTAGTTGTTTAAATATAGAAAAAACAAGTTTAAGGTGATGACTGGTTTTGGAATGGGATTAGGTATAATGGTCAGACATTGACATACTTTTGGCCACATAGTGTAGCAGCGTTAATTCTGCGGTTAGCACTTCTCTTTTAACAAGAATTAAAAAGATAAACTAAATACTGAATAAGTATTTTGAAAAGGTTTTTTTTTTCAAAAAAATGATAGTTCAGTTTCCAAGTGTGAAATGTCCCTTCTAATACAGTTCTGATTGTTAAGCTTGCATGTATATTCTATAAAAGGGAGCAATAGGATTTTTAAATGGTCGTGAAACCCAACATTTTTCTTTCATGATTTAAATAGAGCATACAATTTTAAACTCTCTAATTTACTTCTATTATCACATTTTTATTTGTTCTCTTGATATCCTTTTTTTTTTTTTTTTTTTTTTTTTTAAAGCGGGGATGTAAAGCTCAGGAGCATCTTTGCCTTTCATATCCCTTTAATTCTGATCAGCTTTTGGTGCAATTAATCCCCTATACCCGCTTTTCAGACTTTCTTTCATCATCTACTACTGCCTATGACATCTGGCGTTTGTCAGTTCATAAATGTGTGAGATTAATACATTTATTAATATTGTTTTTTTTTTTTTATATTGATGTTTTAATAATTCCCAAAAAATATTCTTCTACATGTAGTTACACATATAAAGACAGATAAAAACATGATTTGAATTGAAATGTAAAAATAAGAGAGGTGTTATTGTTTCATCAAAAATCAGGAAGCAAATTAAAGCATGATTTTAATAAATTGGTGAGATGCATGTATTAATAGACTTTTTATATTAGGTCTAGCATGCAATATATTTATCATTAAATAGTGTTTATTGGAATCTGTTTATAAATTAGAACAGTTTGTCCCAGAGCTAAACAAACAGTATTATGCTAAAAGCATTAAATTAACTCAATATAATTCTCAGTGCGTTATACTAATTGAGCAGGATGAAAGCTGTAGATAGTGAAATACATCAATTTAACAGCAGATAAATGTTTCGCCTACTTAAACTCACACATTTCCTGTTTGCTTGAAAGCTTTATTTCTTAAACAGTTTAATTTTATATTCTTCTTAAATTTCTTCTCAAACATAGCAAAAAACAAGCATTTTCCGCAGTATGATAAAACATAAAGCATTGTTAACATTAAAGAAGTGTGGCTTTTTTTACAAGAAAGAAAAATGCTATAAAGTTTGGAAACTATACTTTTCTAAACATTTTCTTTGTTAAGCGTTCAACTAGTTTGTTGTGTATTGTGCCTTCATGAAGAAAGAAGAAACCTTTTTGTACATTTATATCTATCTATCTATCATCTATCGTGTGCGTATATATATATATATATATTTATTGATTTTTTTGTGTGTGTGTATATATATATCCTCCACTTCCTGTTGTTGACATTTCATCTTCTACCTGTTTGGAGTTAAGGTAGTGTTATGCTGTACCATCTAAAAATCTAATGTCTGTATCCCAGTTTGAGACCTCCATCATTAGGGTGTTTTTGCACTTAGGGGGTCCTCCTCTTTTCCTTGCTACCTTCTCAGTGTACACACTTGAGAAGCTGGCATGCATTATGCTTAATTTTATAGCAGCTTTTGAATAACTCCTTAATACCAGTGCACCTCTTTCTACTCATATATCATTGGTCAAAACCAGTTTCAAACTCATTTTATGAGAGCCATGGGGTCATCCAGGACATGATAAAACAATACAGAAGAGTCACATTAGGTTCTGTCTTAATTTATTTTTCAAGTTGCACTTCCTAAATCTTGGCCGTCTTTTTTTTCCTTTGTCCCGCTATCCTTTAAGGAATTTTAGCACTGACCCTATTTATAACTTAATATATCCCAATCACAACAATCTATTTGTAGTGAATGTTACATCAAATCATATGCAGTAGTAATATTATGGGCACCTTTAAAACTATTTAATTCTGAAACTGGGGTCTTTTTCTTTAAGAGCCATGTCCTTATTTATTATAATGCAGGTACACAAAGTTCCCAGGCAGAGAACCTGTCCATGTCCGCCCAAGTCCAAGGCAGTATCCTCTTCTGGAATTTAAAATTTCACAAGGAATCACTTTTGTAGCACTTTCACCTTCAAACACTACTTGTCAAGTATCCCTGACAAATGTATCCATTGAGTGAGCCTGCACTTCAAGGACTCCAAAGCTGCATCTGCCATTTAAAAAAAAAAAAAAAAGAGCCCTAAGAGTGCAGTCCTTATTTTCATTAAACTCCAGGGCCGGTGCAAGGATTTTTGTCTACACAGGCGAAGGTGCATTTGGACGCCCCCCCACCAAAAAACCCAGACAATATCACCAACCTCTTGGAAACTCAGAAAATGCAAGGTCTTAGCAAAAGAAAGCCATGTATAAATGAAATGCTATACTGTTAAAGGGCCATTGTACTTATTATTTTTTTCTAATGTTTTCCAATCTCTTTTTATACCTAACAACATATATTCATTTAATATAAAAAAGTATAATGAAGACAGGGTGTGTACCGTGTGTAAACTGTCTGCCAGTGCCAGTTTATTTATGAAGCCAACTGCTGCCAAGAGATTTTTGAGTTAATAAATTAAGGACACGGTGGACACCACACTACTGCATCATGCATGCATGCATTGTTGGGGTCTCACAGACAGTCGGTGGTGAGTCAGTCACTGACTGACTGTGTAGTGTTAGGTTAGTTACTGTTTAAAATGTGATGAACTGTAGGACTGGTGGTCTGGGTTAGGTCAGGTGACTGTCTGTCTGTGTCAGGCTTGAGCTTCCAAGTTTCCAACCTCACCGTGACCTCACCTCAGTGACAGTTCCACTGACCACTCACTCTCAGACTCAGTCAGACTGACTAGTAGATCCCACGGGCTGCACCCCCCCCCACGGCCCCCCCCCCATGATCATCATCATGATCACACATCCATGCACATGACTTCACTAACTAACCCATCCAGATCCAGCATGACATGCATCCATCATGAATAAATGATTATGAATTTTTTTTCCTAATTCCTTCCAATTCCAAATGATCCATCATCCTCCAAATAATCCTAAATTCCTACTGTCCTGTTCTGGACTCTGTCCTGTGCTGCTGCTGCTGCACTCTGTCTTAGTCAGACTGACTGTTACTACTAGTAGTAGACTGGGCCTGCACCCCCCCCCCCCGTCCCCCACCATCATCATATGATATTTATTTTATACAATTTAATTAACTCTCTGTGACTCTGTCCTGTCCTGTGCTGCTGCTGCTGCTGCACTCTGTCTTAGTCAGACTGACTGTTACTACTAGTAGTAGACTGGGCCTGCACCCCCCCCGTCCCCCACCATCATCATATGATATTTATTTTATACAATTTAATTAACTCTCTGTGACTCTGTCCTGTCCAGTGCTGCTGCTGCTGCACTCTGTCTTAGTCAGACTGACTGTTACTACTAGTAGACTGGGCGGCTGGGCCTGGACCCCCGGTCCCCCACCATCATCATATGATATATTTATATATTTTACAATTTAATTAACTCTCTGACTGTGACTCTGTCCTGTCCTGTACTGCTGCCTGCTGCTGCACTCTGTCTTAGTCAGACTGACTGTTACCACTAGACTAGTAGACTGGGCCTGCACCCCCCACCCCCCGGCGGTCCCCCACCATCATCATATCTTATATTTATTTTTTTATACAATTTAATTAACATACATAATAACAACACAACATGTCATGATCACACTGTCTGTCTCACGACTCACACTACTAACCCCATCCAGACCATCCATCATCCCAGACCCCAGCAGGCTCAGCCAGCATGACATGATGCATCATCCATATCCATTATGATTGATTATTATTATTTTTTCATAATCCTCCACCGACCTAACCTAATTCCAAATGATCCAATCCTGAACTGAATGTAAGGCTTATATGCTTATGGACTGGCTTCTTATATAAATTATATAAATATAAATATCTCCATTCTCCTCCTAAATAGGCTAAATCCTCCTACCGTAACTTGAACGTCTTCTGTCACTGTGTTGAGTGTCGACTTGTCTCACTCTCACTCTCAAGTTGTTGTCCGCTCGGCGCTCCCAGTCCCTCTGCCTGCTGTGCTGGGCTGGTGAGGTGACTGGTCTTCTTCTCAGGTGATGTGAACTGCGCAGCACGAGCGGGCTCTCTCCTCACGTGGCTGACTCAGGCTGCCTGTGTCACGTTCCCTCTCTCACTCAGTCGAGTGACGTGATGTCACCAGGTGGTTGGACGGGCAGCCTGTCAGTCAGACTTCAGTCAGCCACTCAGAGAGGCTGTGTGTGCTGCGCCGCAACTTAGCAACTGGCGCCTGAACTTAGGCATAGGCAACTTCCTGTTATAACGATCGATCAGTGTCAGTGAATCTTGAAGATGAAGTTGTTCAAATTATTCACAACACATGTTATAATCATAATCATTCATGTTGCGGTCGGCAGGGGGGGGGGCTGGGGGGGGCGGAATGTGGGGTGGTAAAAAAAAAAAAAATACTTAAAATGTTTTATTTTTTTTTGAGCAGCAAATTAATCAGCAAATGCACTGCTGCTCTTGAGCACCCCCCTGCTAATGCGCCCTAAGGCGGTAGCCTAAGCTGCCTATTACAAAACGCCGGCCCTGTTAAACTCCAAAATAGGCCTCAGCTTTACTATACTTATTTGAGGGCTCTCACAGTACTGACAAGAATTCTTAGATAATTTCGCCATAGTGAGAGCTTTAGATTATCAGTCACTATGTTTTATTTTATATATTGTTCAATAGCATCTTTTGATATTTCACATTTTATAATCCTATCTATTTCCTACAAGGGGTGCTATCTGACTCATCTCATTATACCACCCAGCCAACCTCTATGGTTATATGCAGAAAGTATCCATCCTTGAGTTGGGTTGAGGTAGTGCTTGATAAATCCTACTACTAGCAAAGTATATTAATTAATTGTATAGAAAGTACCATAGATTAAAAAAAATGAGAGGTCTTAAAGTGACATTCTACTCCAGAATTTTTATTTTTTAAATTATAGATAATCCCTTTATTATACCCATTCCCTAGATTTGCATAACCAACACTGTTATATTAATACACTTTTTACCTTGTATCTAAGGCTCTGCAGACTGTCCCCTTATTTCAGTTCTTTTGACAGACTTGCATTTTAGGCAATCAGTGCTGACTCATAATTAACTCCATGGGCATGAGCACAATGTTATCTATAGGCCACACATAAACTAACACCCTCTAGCTGTGAAAAACTGTCAAATGCATTGAAATAAAAGTAGGCCTTCAAGGGCTTAGAAATTAGCATATGAGCCTACCTAGGTTTAGCTTTAGACTATGAATACTAAGGACAAAGCAAATTTGATGATAAAAGTGAATTGGAAAGTTGTTTAAAATTGCATGCCCTATCTGAATCTTGAAAGTTTAATTTTGACTAGACTTTCCCTTTAAAATACATATGCTTTTCTAGACCTTAAACCCCTTGTTTTCTGTTAGAAATAAAAAATAATAATAATCTTTAGTTTCTTTCTTAAGACTTGGTGAATCTACAGAATCATCAATTACTGTTGGGAATATCACTCCTGTTAAGTTGTTAAATATCACTTCCCTTCCCACAATCCGCAGTCATTCTCTTTGCCTTCAGTGCAAGGAGGAGGTGAAGTTTAGGTGCCTGTAAAAGAATTTCTTCTATCAAGATTTTGTTTTTTTGAAAGCCTGAGAGGTTTGCTCTGATCTTTCCTGACAATTGGGTATAGCTGTGCACCACATTAGTCTCTTCAGTAGGGCTGTGGTAGCTTTCAAGCAGTTAGGAACTTGTGAGGTGGGCCTCACTGCGCTTTCCTGACAAATTGCTGCCCTGCTATAGAAAGCCAGAGTAGGCTTACTCTGTCCTTTTCTTAATTCCACAGGTCTCTGTGAGGAGTGGCGTCCTCTCATACCAGGGTAGATGTCCTCCTATTGGACAGTGAAAAATGCAGGTAAGTGCCATTTTTGGTTTCTTCTGGGGAAGAACTTTGGCACTGAATGTGGGCTGCACACTTTCACTGTGAGGGGATTTTCTTCATAAATGGAAAGAGTCCACAGCTGCAGTCATTACTTTTGGGAATTAAGAACCTGTCCACCAGGAGGAGGCAATGACACCCCAGCCAAAGGCTTAAATACTCATCCCACTTCCCTCATCCCCCAGTCATTATTTGCCTTTTGTCCCAGGAGGTTGGCAGAGAAGTGTCAGAAGTTTTTCTTTTTAAAGTACTTTTGGTGCTGTCTCGGATGGTCCGGATGTTTGTTCGCGATTGTGCTCATGCCCGATTGCCCCGGGTCTCTCAGCCTTGGGAGGACATATGCAGCTCCCTGCGATAGTAACTTTTCCAGAGTGCTGTGTTTTTCGTTATAGGCAGGCTCGCCTTCCACTAGTGTCTTACTCAGACACGTTTTCGAGTTGCTGGGGGACCCTATCCTTTTTGGCTATGGGACTCAGTAGCTCTTTCTTCGAATGACACAACCTTGTTAGACATTGGGGGAAGGCGTAATCTCATCTAAGTCTTGTTATCGAGATCCTTCCCAGTTTGTTAAAGAACAGGTTTTCCATTAGGCTGGTCCTGCGGGCTTTCTGTTCATTTTTTGGGCATTAACCTTCGGGTTGCCTGTTGTTTTATTTTTATCCGGTAGGATGATTTTTGTTTTCCTTATAATAGTTCCTGTGGGAACTTTTTTCCAGGATCAATGCTTGTTGTTTTGCTTCTAAGGAAGTTGTTAGGAACACGTTAGTTCCATGTTTGCTGTTTATTTTCTTCCTGGCCCTGCTTGGATTCAGTTCTTCTGTCACGCGACTTTTTTAGAAATGTGGCGTCTATCGGCCTAGCTGGTCTGGTGGGGGCACTGATTTCTCATAATACTGTTTGTGTTATTTTGCTTCTAGTTAAGCATTTACCAGGACTCTTGGGTCCGAGTGGTTCTTGGGAGTATTTCTGTCTTTTATAGCCATCACTCGGGTGACTGGGTCAGCAAAATTGCTGCGTCACTCTCCGTTGTTCCCGCTTTTTGGGAGCTGGAGTATTTCTTCCACGTGGTGCGAAGAATAGAGGTCCTAGCGCTTTTTTGTCCGCCAGTTAGGGTGGTTTCTGCCTTTTGGAGGCTTTGAGATCTATCCTTCTAGGACTTGTTCCTTTAGGGGGTCTCTGTTTTTGCAACCTTTTTTGGACTATATCTGTTTCTCCTTGGGGATGGGTCTCCTTCGGGGATCTGGATTCTCTTTGGGAGTTGTTTTGTTCCTCCTAAGAACATCTGACAGTAGTCTTGCGACTTTGTTTCGGGGTTCTTCCTGGTTTTGGAAATGTTCTATTTTCTGTCTAGGTTCTAGAGGTCCTAATGACCTTTCTCATGTGGTTTAGAGATTGCTACTCAAGGGGCACCCGCAACCATGTGTTTCTGCCCTCTGGTTTCTCCCTGAGTGGAATCCTGCAGTTGTTCTGTGGGTAGCTTGTCCTCACTGTCCCCTTGTTTCTGGGGTTCCTTACTAGCTGGAAGGCTAGATCAGAATGCTATACTCTGAAGGTGCTCTACATTGTGGTAACCCGACGGGTTACAGTTTCGATCCACGTGAGGTGTGCTCAGCCTTCCTTCCTTTGGGTAGTTTTACAAAGTGGCGCTTGATTCCTGAAAAGGGATTAGCCGCACTGTTTAAGCACATTCGTGTTCATGTTGCTTGGTCGCCTGTTTACTCTGGCGTCTTTATACATCCTTGGGAGTCCTTTGCTACTTTTAAAGCATTGGTCCTCTGTGAGGGGGGAGCTCTTCCCTTTGGATTGGGACTTGCAGAGCTTCTTGCTCTTGTTATCCATCTTCGTCCGGATGTTCCCTAGGGGGTCTGTCGGATTCACAGATGAGGGATTCCTGTTCCTGGAATATCGTTTAGTTTAAACTTCTGTGGGACCCTGGTTGCTTATCCTGATTCTTTCGGTTGTCGAGGAGTTGTTCTTCTTCCTTTGGATCCCGTTGTGGGAAGTTAACGGATGTAAGATCCTAGGACTGGCCTGGGACTTCCAGTGTTCCAGGTTACTCAGACTTCGTCCTTGTTCGGGCTGTTTCTTTTTGGCAGCTTTTCTAAGAGCCGGGGTTCATGGGGCTTGTCTGGTGTGGTAGATCTGGTTCCCTGGGGTCAGCCGCCTCTTGTGGGTGTCAGTTCCTGCCTAACAGGGGGGACGGTTGCAGTTGGAGCGACATTGTATTCTCCCGGTTTCTTCCTTGAAATTCCTGTTCCTTGGGCAGGTGTCTCTCGATGCTCTCATTTCTGGGGGCTCTCTTTCTCTCCTTTCTTTGGAGGCGTAGTTGCTTTGTGTGGGAGCTCTCCGGTGTGTGGGAGGTTGAACCGGATGTTTGTCTTCGGTTCGGACATTGGTCGAATTCTTCAGTTGTCTTTCCTAACTGGGCTATTGGCCCTACGTTAAGACTTTAGTTGGTTGGCTCACGAGTTTTCTTTGGATCTCGTGCCTTCTTGGGTGTCTCTAGATTGAAGTAGCTGTGTCTACTCTTACGCCTTTTGAGGGTCGGTCTTGGGTTACCTTGTTCCCCTACTTCATATCTGCCGTTGCTTGGGTTGGTCCGGCTGGGGGTACGATCTGAGATCTGTTGTTCATACGCAGGTCTTTGGGGGCCAGTGGACTCTTTTTCTGAGTTCCGATGTTGAGGACTCGGTTTTTAGCTGTCCTTTTCGATGCTTCTGTATGATTTTTGGGAGATGTTTCCTCTCCTTGCTGTTGCCTAGTATTTCCCTGTGGTTCTTCCCGGGCTGGGCGTCATTTACTTTCGTTCTCAGGATCCTTTGGGGTTCCGGGGTATTGGTCTCTCTTCTTTGTTTACAGGAGATTGTTCCTTTAGAGGATATTTATACCTTTTGGGTATCCTGTTGGCTCCCCTTAGCCTCTTCATTTTGGGGATTTGTACTAGTACAAGGAGTGTGGGACTGCCTACGGGGCAACGGTCCTTTTGGAGGAGTGTTGGTTCATTGAATCTGCTTGAGATCTCTGGTTGGGCTTTCAAACTGTCTGTGAGTCTGTGTCCTTGGGGTCCTTTTTCACTCTAATTTTTCTGCCCGGCTCTGACGAAGCGGGGTTGGGATGGGTTGTGTTTTTCTGGCTTGGTGACCTCAGAATAGGCCGCCTATTGTACCCTCCCTTTTTGGCATTCAGTGTCCTCTATAGCTTGGGTATGGTTTTCCTAAAAGTAATGAATACAGCTGTGGACTCTTTCCATTTATGAAGAAAAACTTAAATTATGCTTACCTGATCATTTTATTTTCTTCAGATGGAAATAGTCCACAGCTCCCCACCTGTCTTTTATGTGGGGCTTCTTATTCTTTATTCTTCTGGCACCTTTTCACCCTGATATTTCTTCTACGGTTCCTTGTTCCTCGGCAGAATGACTGGGGGATGAGGGAAGTGGGAACTTTGGTTGGGGTGTCTTTGCCTCCTCCTGGTGGCCAGGTTCTTAATTCCCAAAAGTAATTAATGCAGCTGTGGACTCTTTCCATCTGAAGAAAAGAAAATTATCAGGTAAGCATAATTTAAGTTTTCCGTGGCGCAATTCTTCCAGATTCTTGTTTGATCCGCATGTGTCAGTGGTGCACAGTCCTAGAGGTTCGGAGCGGTTGCAATCTCCCTAATCAGTGTTGCAAGCAACTCCGCAGCACAGAGGGGGCAGGTAGGCGCCTCAGGTATAGCTGAGGTGTAGAGGGGGCCATAAGTCTTTGTGAATACAATTTTTGGAAATTTATTTTGAATCCTTTGTTCTACTATAAGAGTCTAGAGGAGCTTTTATCATTGGGAAGTACTGCCTTAAAGAGACAGCACCCAAATTTAAAATATTTAAAATTATTTTTTTTTAGTCTACTTGTGTTGTTTCTTGCAACATTTGATAACCAAGTGGGACCTCATTTGCCCTTTTGTTCCTCTTGTATTGAGAGAACTCTGATGTACAAAGAGACTTTTTTCTGAGTCACCATTCTCTCAGGATGAGGTTGGTCTAGTAATGTCACAACCTTCCTCTCAAACGTCCCAAACTTTATCTGCATCACAGGCAGTGCCCTGCGGTTCCTCTCAATCTCCAGGAGGAGTATATTTGCAGACAGAAATTGCTGCCCAGGTATCCTCGGCAGTATCTGAGGTGCTGGCTGCCATCCCCATGCTTCAGGGGAAACGCAAGAGGAAAATTAGAGTTACAGATTGTAAGGTTTCTGATCCAATCCAGGCTAACCAAGTTGCTCTTTCTCATAAGTCGGAAGAGGAGGATACTTCGGTAGCCACTGAGGGTGAAATCTCAGATTCAAATAGTATAATTCCTTCTTCTGATGCTGAAGTGGTTTCCTTCAGATTAAAGCTTGAAGACCTTCACGTTTTTTTTTAAAGGAGGTTTTGGCTACCTTGGACGACTCTGATACTCATGTCATTGTCAACCCTACAAAATCTAGCAAGTTAAATAGATACTTTGAGGTTTCCTCCCCTGGGGAGGTGTCTCCAGTGCTAGACCGTGCCATAGAAATTATCGCCTGGGAATGGGAGAGACCTGGAATTCCTTTTTCTCCCTCTCCTGTTTTTAGGAAGATGTTCCCGGTAGGCTGACTCCATTAAGAAGTCATGGCAAATGGTCCCCAAGGTGGAAGGGGCGATTTCTACACCGACCAAGAGAACTACTATTCCTATCGAGGATAGTTGCTCTTTCAAGGACCCTATGGATAAGAAGAGGCGAGAGGCCTTCTTAAAGAAAATGTGTATTCATTAGGGATTACAATGGCAACCAGCAGTGTGTATTGCTACAGTAACAAGTGTGGCAGCTTATTGGTTCAACGCCTTGTCTGAGTCCCTCCAAGCAAAGACTCATTTGGAGGACATACAGGATAGGATAAAGGCTCTTAAGTTAGCCTTAAGCTTGGGGCCAAAATTTCTGGTTTCACAATTTTGGCACGTATAGCATTATGGCTGAAATCTTGGTCAGTGGATGTTTCTTCTAAATCTAAGCATTTGGCGATTCCTTACAAGGATAAGACCTTGTTTGGGCCGGGTTTGGCAGAAATTATTTCCGATATCACGGTAGATAAAGGATCTTTTCTGCCTCAAAATAAGAAGAACAAATCGAAAAGGACGCCAGAGTAATTTTCGTTCCTTTCGTAACTTCAGAGGTTAGAGTTCCCCCTCCTCTACCAAGCGCGATCAGTCCAAGCCATCTTGGAAGCCCAATCAATCTTGGAACATGGGGAAGCAATCTAAAAAACCTGCAGCTGAATCTAAGTCAGCATGAAGGGTCGGCCCCGATCCGGGATCGGATCAAGTGAGGGGCAGACTCTCAGTTTTCTCAAGCTTGGGAACGAGATGTCCCGGACACGTGGTCCGTGGACATAGTATCCCAGGGTTACAGGTTAGAATTAAAGACCTTTCCTCCCAGCGGCAGATTCCACCTCTCCAGATTATCTGTAGACCAGATAAAAAGAGAGGCGTTCTTGAAATGTGTACAGGATCTTTCCCTCCTGGGAGTGATTGTTCCAGTCCCAATACAGGAACAGGGTCTCAGATTCTTCTCCAACCTGTTTGTGGTGCACAAAAAAATAGGAAACATTGAGGCCCATTCTAGATCTAAAGTTCCTCAACAAATTTCTCAGAGTACCATCCTTCAAGATGGAGACTATCCACTCCATTCTTCCTCTGGTTCAAGAGGGTCAATTCATAACGACCATAGACCTGAATGATGCATACCTACATGTCCCTATTCACAAGGATCATCACAAATTTCTGAGATTTGCCTATCTGGACAAACACTTCCAATTCTACAGCTCCCAGAATTTTCTCAAAGGTCCTGGGAGCTCTGTTGGCAGTAAATCCGGTCCAGGGGAATTGCAGGGGAACCTTATCTGGACGACATTCTAGTTCAGGCGCCATCTTTTCATCTAGCAAAATCTCACACAGAGATCTTGTTGTCTTTTCTTCGTGCCCACGGATGTCTTTTCTTCGTGCCCACGGATGGAAGGTGAATTTGGAAAAAAGTTCCCTTATTCCGGCTGCAAGGGTGGTCTTCTTAGGAACCATTATAGACTCCCTATCAATGAAAATATTTCTGACGAAGGTCAGAAGAGACAAGATTCTTTCCTTTTGCCTAGCACTACAATTGGCCGTACAGCCATCAGTGGCCCAATGTATAGAGGTAATTGGTCTGATGGTAGCTTCCATGGACATAGTCCCCTTTGCTAAATTCCATTTGAGAATGCTTCAGTTATGTATGCTCAGTCAATGGAACAGGGATTATGCAGACCTGTCTCAGAAAATAGTTCTGGATCAATCAACAAGAGACTCTCTACCATGGTGGCTGTCTCAGGAACATCTGGCCTAGGGGAAATGCTTTCGGAGACCCTCATGAGTTATTGTGACCACAGGCGCCAGCCTAAAGGGCTGGGGAGCAGTCTGGGACTCGTTGAAGGCGCAGGACTTTTGGTCACAGGAGGAATCTGCTCTCCCCATAAACATTTTGGAGCTGAAAGCGATCTTCAGTGCCTTGATGGCTTGGCCTCAACTGGCTTTAGCCCAGTTTATCAGGTTCTAGTCGGACAACGTAACCTCAGTAGCTTACATCAACCACTAGGGGGGAACTCAGAGTTCCTTAGCCATGAAGGAGGTGGCGCAAATTGCTGCTTGTCTGCCATCTACATCCCAGGGGTGGACAATTGGGAAGTGGATTTCCTGAGCAGACAGACTTTTCATCCCGGGGTGTGGAAACTTCATCCAGAAGTGTTCTCCAAGTTAACAACCAAATGGGGGTTACCGGAATTGGATCTGATGACGACTCGTCAGAACACCAAGCTTCCAAATTACGGTTCGAGGTAGAGAGATCCTCAGGCCTTTCTGATAGATGCTCTGACAGTTCCTTGGAACTTCAGGTTGGCATATCTGTTTCCTCCGTTTGCTCTCCTTCCACGAGTCATTGCTCGGATCAAGCAGGAGAGAGCGTCAGTGATTCTAATAGCTCCGTAGTGGCCTTGCAGGATCTGGTATGCAGATCTAGTGGAAATGTCATCTCTACCTCCTTGGAGACTACCTCTGAGGAAGGACCTTTTAATTCAGGGGCAGTTCCTTCATCCAAATCTCATTTTTCTGAAGCTGACTGCTTGGAGATTGAATGCTTGATTTTAGCTAAATGTGGGTTTTCTGAGCTGGTCATTGAGACCATGATTCAGGCTTATAAACCTGTCACTAGAAAGATTTACCACAAGATATGGCATAAATATCTTTATTGGTGTGAGTCTAAGGGATACTCTTGGAGTAGTCAGGATCCCTAGAATTTTTTCCTTTCTCCAGGAAGGTCTGGAGAAGGGTTTGTCTGTCAGTACCCTGAAGGGTCAGATTTTTGCGCTTTCTATTTTGTTACACAAGCGTCTGGCGGATGTGCCAGATGTACAATCATTTTGTCAGGCCTTGGTCAGAATCAGGCCTGTGTTTAAATCTGTTGCTCCACCTTGGAGTCTTAACCTTGTTCTTAGAGTTTTGCAACAGGCTCCATTTGAGCCAATGCATTCCATAGATTTTAAGTTGTTATCTTGGAAGGTTTTGTTTCTTACTGCTATTTCTTCTGCGCAGAGAGTTTCGGAACTCTCTGCTTTGCAGTGCGATTCTCCTTATCTCATGTTTCATGCAGATAAGGTAGTTCTTCGTACCAAGTTTGGTTTTCTTCCTAAGGTTGTTTCGGATAGAAACATTAATCAGGAAATTGTTGTTCCTTCTGTCTGTCCTAATCCTTCTTCTCATAAGGAACATTTGTTGCACAACCTTGATGTTGTGCGTGCTCTTAAGTTTTATTTGCAGGCGACTAAAAATTTTCGACAGTCTCTGGGAAACGCAAGGGTCAGAAAGCTACTGCCACTTCTCTTTCTATTTGGTTGAGAAGTATTATTCGTTTGGCATATGAGACTGCTGGACAGCAGCCTCCTGAGAGAATCACAGCTAATTCTACTAGGGCTGTTTCTTCTTCTTGGGCCTTCAAAACCGAGTTTTATAAGTTTGATACTTCTGCCTTGGTTTTGCAAGCGGTGGTGCCTTCTGTTTAGGTTACCTGTCTTGCCCCTCCCTAATCATCGGTGTCCTCTAGCTTGGGTATTGATTGCCAACAGTAATTGATGATTCCGTGGACTCACCGTGTCTTAAGAAAGAAAACAAAATTTATGCTTACCTGATAAATGTATTTGTTTCTAGACACTGTGAGTCCACCGCCACACCCTTGATTTCACCCTTAAGTTTTTATCTAAACCTCAGGCACCTCTGCACCTTGTGTGGTTTCCTTTCTTTCCTTGTCCTTGGGATTGTGGGAAGGGAATTGATACTTAACAGCTCCTGCTGGCCAGGAGTGATATTCCCAACAGTAATTGATGATGCAGTGGACTCACTGTGTCTATAAATAAATAAATTTATCAGGTAAGCATAAATGTTGTTTTTTTAATGGCATACAGTGTGGTAGATATATATGCTAGTGAACCAAAAGTGTTTGTTACTTGCCACAAGCGTGATAATGATATAACTTTAATGTATTTAGGGCTAGATTACAAGTGGATTACTTATTTATTTTACACCCGTAAACTGGCAAATTTGCCTGTAACATCTTTAATTTTTCAAAAAATAACCACACAAAGCAGTTTTTAGGGATTAAACTGAGCAGCTGTGGGGTGTTAGAAAAAAACGGCACTGAAAAGTGCCTTTACCTTGCGGTCTATGGTGACTGTGTTATTACTCAAAATATACATGTATATGTAGTACCGTGTATGACTGCATCAGAAGGAGGCTCCCATTGGGGCCTATGGAAGCACGATTGTGCTTTATTGTAATATCAGCGCACAGTTGCATGTGCTAGTATTACTGAGTGGAGCACAAATATCGTGCTAGCAGAAGCGAAATTTTGTGTTGCACTCGTAATCTAGGCCTAAATAATTTTCTTAATTATAACATTGAATGTGTTTTACTGGACAGTTTTGTATTGAGCTAAAATACCTAGACTCTGAAGATATCCAATACATGATCTCTAATGTGAGCCCCATTATGGAAAATGTTCTTTATGGTTTTGAATAATATGTATTATATGTTTAACCTGTTCCCGCCCTTAGAATGTTCTATGCCGTCCGAACTACACTGGGCTTGAGTGCCCTTAGGACGGCATAGAACGTCCTAGCCGTTTGGCTGTGCTGAATCTATAGGCGCTTCCTGAATGGGATCGGGGGCTGGAGGGGGTGCCTAGCGTCATAGACACTGTTCCCTGACACAAACCCATCGTTGAAATCACATGATCATGTGATTTCAATTTATACTTATTTGTTGACATCGGAACTTTGTTCCGATGTAGAGAAATAAGTCCGGATGAGAAGGGGTTAAGTATTATTAATATAGTTCTAAACCTTTGTTTTGTTGCTATTAATGCAGCTCATAAATTTATTTTAATACTTCCTTTTATTTTATAAACTTGCAATTGTTTTAAGTAGTAGAAGATTAAAAGTCTGGCATTACGAGTAAGTATCTTGTATTATTAGTACGATTTATTTATAAAGCATGATGTTCCCCAGCAGAATACAATGATACGTTAAATACATAATGAGAATATAAACAAACAAAAAATAACTACTTAGTAAGAAGGAAAAAAGAGTTCTGTTCCTGCGGGAACTTATTCTTCCTTAAAGGGACAGTTAACTCAAAACATTTTATTATTTAGAAAGATTGATAATCCCTTTATTATCCATTCCCCAGTTTTGCACAGAAAACATTGTTATATTAATATTATTATCTATTGACTTGCATTTAAGCCATTTAGTGCTGTGTTGTGCACAACCCACTGGCCTGAGCACAATGTTATCTATTTGGCTCACATGAACTAGCAGTCCCCTATTGTGAAAATCTAGTAAAAAAAAAGTGATAAGAAGCTGTCTTTAGTGGCTTAAAACAGGCATGAATGTAGAGGTTTAAATGTTATGAAATGTATTAATATAACAATGTTGGTTGTGCAAAGCTGGGGAATGGGTAGTAAAGGCGTTATCTATCTTTTTAAACAATAACAATTTTTGTGTTGACTGTTCCTTTAAGGTAAGTTTAGAAGCAGCAATGTATTGTAGCTGGGCATGCACGGGTGTGATTGTGGAAGAGTAGATGGTTAAGATATTTAGGGCCAGATTACGAGTTGAGCCAAAATATCTCTTACGCTAAATCGATATTTGCGCTCAACTGAGTAATACCAGTGTACGCTCCAATGGGAGCCTCGTTCTGATGTCGTTATACACAGCATAGAACCTAAGCGCAGTGAAGGGGGTAAGTAGCGCAGCAATGGGCAGCAATTTTAAATATATATGTATATGAATAAATACATATACATTTATGTGTTAATATGTGTATATACACATATTAACAGTTAAATATATATGTTTAGAAGCATATACATATATATATTTACAGCCCCTTATAATTGCCTTATGCAGTTACTTTATTAAAACAATAAAAATGTATTTTTAATTGAATTTATTATTTAATAAAGATGAATACCCTATATTTTGGGGGCAGATCTGATCTCTGGTTCATTTTCTGAGCACTAATTCCTACCGCGAGCTCCACTTGTAATGACTGGTTATTTTGCTTGCAGGTGCACGATAAATTAGCGCTCTACTTGTAATCTAGCCTTTTCTCTAGCTAAGTCAATAGTAAAGGAACTTACTAAGCAAATAAAGTGTTGATCTGGATGAGCTAGTAGAGAGGCATACAGGGCCGGATTGGGCAGCCGGGATACCGGGAAAAATCCTGGTGGGCCGGCAGCTGAGTCAGGGATTATCTATCTTTTTAAACAATAACAATTTTAAAATAGACTGTCCCTTTAAGCAACGGGACAATATAATTTTGAATAAATGTTGTTTTGCTTTTTTCTTTTAATCTAGGCACGGCCAGATGATTATCCAAAAGATTACCTTTCTCACCAAGTGCCAATATCATTTCACAAGCACTGGAATATTGATCCAGTTAAAGTCTATCATACATGGCTGGCTCAGGATGAAGACGAAGAAGGGCTTAATAAAGAAAAGCGACTAAAGGAAGATTTATGAGTATAACTTACACAACCTCAAAGATTTATTATAGGGGACATACTGCGGAACCTGTGGTTTACAATGTACAGTAGTTTAATTTGTAATTTTTGTATTGTGTAGACTAGAGATGTTATTTGCTGCAATAGAAATATGAATGTATATAATTTATCACTGTAGGTCAAATTAAAGCTAGATTTCTATTCTATCTCCTACATATTTTTCTTATATTTTCACTACAGTTAAATGAATGCCTCTCTTCTCCTAAATATAGGATATATTTTTTATTAGTTGTGTCTTAAAGTGTTAAGCATTTCCTCGATCTGTGCATAATGTTACTATGAGCTACAGTAAGATCCATATTTCTTGCACGTCATCTAAAATAGTTTATAGAGGAGATGTTTGAGCATAACACCCCTACTGTTTTCTGCCTCTCAACATTAAAGGGAGACTAAAAACAAAAATACATTTCTTGATGCAAGCAAAGCATACAACTAAAAAAAGGCAGCTTTCCAATATACTTGAGCTATTAAATTTGCTTTTTTTCTCTTGGTATCCTTTGTTGAAAGTAAACCTTGATAGGCTCATACATGACTTTAACACTCTAGGGCAGCAGTGTTGGCTGCCCCCCTGCACTCACCTCTGCATCCATGGTGGTCTAGTGATCTGGCATCTCCAGTGCAATCCAAGTCCCTGAAATCCAGAATTGCCATGCAGACATACAGATCTTAAAGAGACAGGGAACCCTATTTTTTCATGATTCAGATAGAGCATACAATGTTAAAAAACGTTTTAATTTAATTCTAGGCATATATGTGCAACCACCAAACAGCAGCTAGCTCCCTTTAGTGCTTTGACTCTCCTGAGCCTAACGATGTATACTTTTCAACAAAGGATACCAAGAAAATGAAGCAATTTAGATAACAGAAGTCATTTGGAAAGTTGCCAAGAAGTGCATGCTCTATCTGAATCATGAAGTTTAATTTTGACTTTAGTGTCCCTTTAAATTCCGTTAAACCCTAGTTACTCTCAAGACCCACTATTTGAAGGGCATTTGCCTGCTCTGTCAAACAGTGTTTGTAAGAAGGTTTTACAGTTTAAGCACAATTTTATAAAAAATAAAAATAAACACTTTTAAACTTGCATTACACTTATACCACTTATAACAGGCTGTCAAAAAGGCCAATATGTCTTGTTTTAAAGCCCAGAAGCCTCTCTTTAAAATACAGCTCTTATATACATTTTTATAACCAGGTGATCACCTAGCATGAATAAGTATACATGTATTTGAATTGAGGTTCATGGGAGCCCCTATGTGCAGGTCATAACTATACCCAATTTATATGAGTGTAACCCCTTTTTTTTGGGGGGGGGAACACATACTTTGTTTAACCTTGTTTATTAAACTTGGAAAATAAATTCACACTTTTTGTTGTAGATTTCTCACATCATTATATAGAAATAAAGTAATAGTGTCATTTGAATCTGCTGGTTCTCCCAAAAAAAGAAAGAAAGAAGAAAAGTCTATAATATGTGCGAGTTTCTTAACACATGGGTGAAAATGACTCAGCAGTTAAAGGGTTAAGGAAAACAAGTGCATACAAGACCAGAATAGCTCCTTTCCTTGGCTGTCCTCTCTCTAACATAAACTTATGTGAGTAATTCACTGTAACAGCATTTGGAGACCATTGAAAAGCACAAGAGGCAGTGGTGAATCTGGCACTTGTAGAAGGAGCTAAATAAGCTAAAAAGGTCTGATCTCTAGCACATAAAAACACAATTTAATGAATAAGTCTATACAATAAAATAATCAATTAAAAATGGCAGCAGCCTGAGGATAACATTAGCCTAAATTTAACATGGATCCATGATACATTAAAATATGCAAAGGATGGTGACCACAGAAAAAACAGTTGATGGTAAAAGCAATCCTATGATATCCTATAGAAGCTTGCTAGGATATCCCTTAAAAAGCTCAAAGTAAATGTGATACAATAAAATAAGTTAATAACATAATGAATAGAATATGGTATAGTGGTGCAGAGCATAGTGTTAAAATAAAATAATAAAATAATGAATAGAATATGGTATAGTGGTACAGAGCACAGTGTTAAAATAAAATAATGAATAGAATATGGTATGGTGGTGCAGAGCACAGTGTTAAAATAAAATAAGATAATAAAATAATGAATAGAATATGGTATAGTGGTGCAGAGCACAGTGTTAAAATGCAAACATCAGTGTCCAAAATGAAAAACAGTGTCCAAAATTACACTGTTTTGATTTATTGGATTGCTAACACAGTTTTATTGGATACCATTTTTGTTCATGTTTTTGGTTTATTGAAACCACTTTTTTTTACTCTCTTTTGCTATTTTGACACATTTGGATTTATTGGATTGCTAACACAGTTTTATTGGATACCATTTGCCAGTTTTTTGAACACATACACTTGTTTGGATAGATCTTACCTAACTAATTTTTTTTGGACACTGTTTTTCATTTTGGACACTGATGTTTGCATTTTAACACTGTGATCTGCACCACTATACCATATTGTATTCATTATTTTATTATCTTATTTTATTGTATCGCATTTTTAAGGGATATCCTAGCAAGCTTCTATAGGATATCATAGGATTGCTTTTACCATCGACTGTTTTTTCAGCTGTCACCTTCCTTTGTTTTATTGCATATTTAAATGTATCATGGTTCCATGTTAAATTTAGGCTAATGTTATCCTCAGGCTGCCATTTTTAATTGATTATTTTAGTGTATAGACGTATTCATTAAATTGTGTTTTTATGTGCTAGAGATCAGACCTTTTTAGCTTATTTAGCCTATTCAGCTTATAGCACTCCCTTCCTTTCCTTGTTTTTTGATTGCTACCCACAGTCCGCTAGGAGACTGTTTTGGAAGTGAGCTTTAGGCATAATTTTAGCGCTTGGTTTACTATATTATTTTTCTACTTGTAGAAGGAGCAATGCTCATTCTCTTGGTATAGGTTGTTTAAAAGCAGGAACGTATGCTTAGGAGCCGGCCCATTTCTGGAACACTATATGGCAGCAGTTTTGCAAGAATGCTAGATTAGGAGGGGAGCGCTATTTATTGCTCCTGCTAACACGCTAACTGCATTCAACTTCAACGTCTTTTTGTGCACATCAGATACAGCGTGTATTGTATGTTGAAAAATACAGCTCAAAAAGCGGAAGTTACAATATCACAACCACATTAACGTATTACCCCCTAGACTTTAATAGAGTAGAAAAAAGGGGGGGGAGAACCTAACACCCAACAAGCCGCGCAAACCTGATCACATTTTCTCAAGTACACTAACCCGACATGAAATATTAATATTTCACATTCCAATGTTCTACACATAGCAGAATATGTTCTATTTATTCATAAATACACACATATATATATATATATATATATATATATATATATATATTACGTTTTATTGGTAAAATATATATCTATACCTATATATATATATATATATATATATATATACACAGTATATATATATGTATATAATTATATATAGGTATAAATATATACATATATATGTAGAAATATCTATTTAAAAATACATAGAACATGTTCCCCTATGTGAAGAACATTGGAATGTGAAATATTTACACTAAAACTATTGCATAAATATGATTTACATGTTTTCAGCTACTTAATTGCCAAGGGCTCCAATGTACACACACACATATATATGTGTGTTTGTACATATGTATTTATGTGTTTATATGTGTATATATGTCTGTAACTACATATATACACATAAAACATATTTACACATATAAAGATATATATATACATATATATATATATATATATATATATTTAGTCATTCAGGTTTTTTTTCTTTCTAACACCTGAGACCTCATATATTTGAGCCCTTTTAACTTTTTAAAAATAATTTTATTAGATGGTGTTGTTATGAGTGTAACTGTAGTTTTTAATGTATTTTTGATGTATTTTGTGCATCTTTTTATTCAAGTGTAACAGTTGACCAGAGCTCTGAAGTTATGATTTCTCAACGCGCGTTAAATTCAATTGCGCTCCAGTGAAGCATTTACTTTCAAATGTAATACATGCTCTACTTCTGATGCGTGCAAACAGCTGCGAAAAAAACTGATATCGCTTGCGGGTAACTGTTAGCCAGCCACTCGTAATCTGGCCCTAATTTGGGGTTTCGTAGCTCTATATGTATCAAAATACATTTTCTTTCCTAAAATATGATGAGTCCACGACTTGAGTAATTACTGTTGGGAATATCTCTCCTGGCCAGCAGGGGGAGGCAAAGAGCACCACAGTTAAACTGCTAAGTATCACTCCCTTACCTACAACCCCCAGTCATTCTCTTTGCCTTCGGTGCATGGAAAAGGTGAATTTCTCTTGTTAAGTGTGTTCAGTCCACGGGTCATCCATTACTTATGGGATATATTCTCCTTCCCAACAGGAAGTTGCAAGAGGATCACCCAAGCAGAGCTGCTATATAGCTCCACCCCTCACATGTCATATCCAGTCATTCTCTTGCAAGTCTCAACAAAGGAGGTTGTGAGAGGAGATAGGAGTAACATTCTTCAATCAAAAGTTTATTATTTTAAAATAGCACCGGAGTGTGCTGTTTGTTCTCTCAGGCAGTATTTAGAAGAAGAATCTGCCTGCGTTTTTTCTATGATCTTAGCAGACGTAACTAAGATCCACTGGCTGTTCTCTCACATTCTGAGGAGTGGGGTATCTTCGGAGAAGGGAATAGCATGCGGGGTCCCCCGCAAATGAGGTATGTGCAGTATAATATTTTCTAGGAATGGAATTGACTATGAAAACACTGCTGTTACCCATATGACGTAAGTACAGCCTTTAATGCAGTAGTAGCGACTGGTATCAGGCTGATAAATGTATGCGCAGTTGAGTTATTTTCTAGGGACTAGAATTTAACTTTAAATACTGTTAGTACTGAAATAAATGTATGAGCCTTAACTGCAGTAGAAGCGACTGGTAGCAGGCTTAGTGATAACTTTGCATAACACTGGAAAGTTGTTTTTTAAAAACGTTTACTGGCATGTTATTCGTTTTGTGAGGTACTTTGGTGATAAATCTTTTTGGGCATGATTTTTTTCCACATGGCTAACGTATATTTCTGCATAGACACCGTTATATGCGGTCTCCCACTGTTGTGATATGAGTGGGAGGGACCTTTTTTTAGCGCCTTGTTGCGCAGTTAAAATTCTATCACAGTCTTCCTGCTTCTTCCTCTTTGATCCAGGACGTCTCCAGAGAGCTCAGGGGTCTTCAAAATTCATTTTTGAGGGAGGTAATCAGTCACAGCAGACCTGTGACAGTGTGTTTGACTGTGAGAAAAGCGTTAAATCTTAAATTGATTATCCGTTTTGGGTATTGAGGGGTTAATCATCCTTTTGCTAATGGGTGCAATCCTCTGCTAATTTCATACATTTACTGTTTAAAATTGGTTGCTATAACCGTATTAGTTCGTTGTTATTTCAACTGTGACAGTTTTTTTTTTTTGTGTTTTTAAAAGCGCTGCAGCGTTTTTTATATTGCTTGTAAACTTATTGAAAGAAATTTCCAAGCTTGATAGCTTCATTGCTAGTCTGTTTAAACATGTCTGACACAGATGACACAGATGAATCTGCTTGCTCATTATGTTTAAAGGCCAATGTGGAGCCCAATAGAAATATGTGTACCAATTGTATTGATGTTACTTTAAATAAAAGTCTGTCTTTACCGGTAAAGAAATTATCACCAGACAACGAGGGGGAAGTTATGCCGCCTAACTCGCCTCACGTGTCAGTACCAATTTGCCTGAGTTAAGAGGCAATCGTGATAGCTCTGGGTTAAGGACAGAGCGCGCTGATGATATGAGGGCCATGTCTGACACTGCGTCACAATTTGCAGAACATGAGGACGGAGAGCTTCATTCTGTGGGTGACGTATCTGATCCAGGGAGACCGGATTCAGAAATTTCAAATTTTAAATTTAAGCTTGAGAACCTCCGTGTATTACTAGGGGAGGTATTAGCGGCTCTGAATGATTGCGACACGGTTGCAATCCCAGAGAAATTATGTAGGCTGGATAAATACTATGCGGTACCGGTGTGTACTGACGTTTTTCCTATACCTAAAAGGCTTACAGAGATTATTAACAAGGAGTGGGATAAACCCGGTGTGCCTTTTTCCCCTCCTCCGATATTTAGAAAAATGTTCCCAATAGACGCCACCACACAAGACTTATGGCAGACGGTCCCTAAGGTGGAGGGAGCAGTTTCTACTTTAGCCAAGCGTACCACTATTCCGGTGGAGGATAGTTGTGCTTTCTCAGATCCAATGGATAAAAAATTAGAAGGCTACCTTAAGAAAATGTTTGTTCAACAAGGTTTTATATTACAGCCAAAAACACAAACAGATGCAGACTCTGCACTTTGTAAGTAAACCACTGATTGCAAGCAAATGGTGTACAATAGCTGATACTGAGTAGATATCATGTAGCTAGTAACAGGTGCTCTGAAAACCGTAAACAGTGTAGCATGTAGTCAGTGGTAGTAATCACTTGTAACAAACTGAGGATAGAATCATGCAGCGTGCGGGTGTGGTGATAAGTAAGATACAGGTAAACACAAATTTCAGCGTGTAAACTGAAACTAAGGTGAAGCCGGTTAATCTCACCACTCTTGCCGCTGTGTGATCTTTTGCTCAGGCCGCCCCATGAAAGGTAAGGATCCACTCCTCCGGCATCCAAACGAAAGAACTCTGATAAACAATGAAGGTTACCTTGTATTGGGACAAATTGCAGCCGCAGGGTATGTGCAGGTAAAAAATGATGTCTTTATTGTAAGATCAAAAACAGGGTGTCAAACAAACTCAGGGGTACATTGAAACAATGGCAAACGTCCGACGCGTTTCCTGCCCGGAGGCACTTCGTCAGGGACTTAAATTGTATGAACATTAAACAACTTAAAAAGGCTTGCGTACCTACGTCACAATGAGAGCACCTGTGTACTGCAATTAAAGGGACAGAATCGTACTGTCAGTGGAAACTGATTCATGCTTGGTCAAAATGAGAACCTTTTCAATGGGCTCTGCATAGGTTAAAATTGGATTCTCAGTAATCAATGTATATGAATCTTGTATCGATGTGAATTACTTATAAGAATGAAAAAATAAACGTTAAATGACCATGCTACCATGTTGTTAGTTATATCAGTACACAGTTGATAAAGAATTAAACTAAAAAGTTAAAAAATGAAATAACATAATGTCACATTGCTCCGTAGGTAAACAAAAAAGAATATCAATAAAAATAAGCTGAAAAAAAACATTAAATAAAATATCTAAGCTAATTGTTATAACAATGTACTGCAGACTCTCAGAGGAAAAAAGAGTTAATATCTAGTATCAAAATTTCAAAGAGTGAGATAAATAAAATCTCATGCGTATTTTCAATAACATTAATTAAATACACGTAAACTATATTAGTACTAGGGATATAGTTATATGCATGTAGCAGATAACCAAGAATGGGAAATACTTAAACAAAAACAACTTTTGATACATTTGACAGTTGTTATTATGTCAAATCCTCCTATGGCTGCGGTGTTAAGTTACCTAGAGCATTAGAACACAAAGGACAAGGAATGTGACTTCAAGAGAAAAATATGGTGTTAAATTTTAGATTTTGGGTGAAGTGAAGTGAAAAATCATTAATAGTGGTGATTAAATGAATCTACATTCTAATTCTAGTGATGCAATACTGAAACTTAAATATAAAATACAAAATAAGATAAACTTCTTATTGAAGTTGTGTGAAATATAATGCTAAACTAAATGTGATGGTAATGGTTCGTGCTTGTTAATTTATACTTGTTATTTTAGTTTTCACCCTCTCAAAGCATGAAATTGATTAAAAATTCTTTTCACAATTTTCAAATGCTGTGTTAACGTTCTTTATTTATATGTATCATATATTACCTATATAGGTGACAATATCCCGTGTTAAATAGGGGTGGGCAAAAATCTAAATAAGATTGATGGAGCAATTAATAACAAATACTTTGAAAAATTGTGTGTATAAAAAATGGTGGAAGTTATGCTTTGAAAAAAGCTAATTACTGTGAATAATAAAAAATAAAAAATAAAAAGACTAACTAAATCTTAAGAAAAAGCTAAATGTATATAACAGGTGCACTTTAAAATCTCCATTCTTTGCTCATGAGAATAAAGCTCAATAGTAATAATGAACTAGTTTAAGCCAAAGGGGACTAATGTTACTTTTGAAAGGTGTAAACAGACATAGGAGAAAGGGTTAAGAGCTGTCGGTGGTATTTCTTTGGTAAACAGTGAGATGTTAATAAACATTATGGGCAACCTTTAATCTACAAAATATCTGAGATCAGTAATTTTGTTAATGCCATTTGGTGCTCCAGTTAATAGATTAAAAATCCAAAAGGCTTCTTTTCTGTTTAGTGTGGCAGACCTATCTCCCCCTCTAATGTCATGAGGGGCGTGGTCTATGCCTTGAAAACTGAACATTCTCTTTAAATTGGTATCATTGACCGTAATGCCTAGAGATATAAAGTGATTGGCAAAGTGTTTGGCTACTGGAGTGGAGGGCGGATCATGTTTGATAGAGAGTAGATGCTCCCTTGCATGCATTGCGCCCATCACTGCTGCAGCGGCTTTCTGGTTTGAGTCTCTGGAAGAGGCTATTCGCACAGCACCATTGGATGAGACTTTGAACAAGCTTAAAGCCCTTAAGCTAGCTAATGCATTTGTTTCGGATGCCGTTGTGCATTTAACCAAACTAACAGCTAAGAACTCCGGATTCGCCATTCAGGCGCGCAGAGCGCTATGGCTTAAATCCTGGTCAGCAGATGTAACTTCTAAATCTAAATTGCTTAATATTCCTTTCAAAGGGCAAACCTTATTCAGGCCCGGCTTGAAGGAGATTATTGCTGACATTACTGGAGGTAAGGGTCACACCCTTCCTCAGGACAGGGCCAAATCAAAGGCCAAACAGTCTAGTTTTCGTGCCTTTCGTAATTTCAAGCCAGGAGCAGCATCAACTTCCTCCGCTCCAAAACAGGAAGGAACTGCTGCTCGTTACAGACAGGGTTGGAAAAGCAACCAGTCCTGGAACAAGGGCAAGCAGGCCAGAAAGCCTACTTCTGCCCCTAAGACAGCATGAAGAGAGGGCCCCCTATCCCAGGCTTGGGCAAGAGATGTCCAGGATCCCTGGGCGTTGGAGATTATATCTCAGGGATACCTTCTGGACTTCAAAGCTTCTCCTCCACAAGGGAGATTTCATCTTTCAAGGTTATCAGCAAACCAAATAAAGAAAGAGGCTTTTCCTACTTGTGTACAAGACCTCCTAGTAATGGGGGTGATCCACCCAGTTCCGCGGACGGAACAAGGGCAAGGATTTTACTCAAATCTGTTTGTGGTTCCCAAGAAAGAGGGAACCTTCAGACCAATCTTGGACCTAAAGATCTTAAACAAATTCCTAAGAGTTCCATCATTCAAAATGGAGACTATTCGAACCATCCTACCCATGATCCAAGAGGGTCAGTATATGACCACAGTGGACTTAAAGGATGCCTACCTTCACATACCGATTCACAAAGATCATTATCGGTACCTAAGGTTTGCCTTTCTAGACAGGCATTACCAGTTTGTAGCTCTTCCCTTCGGGTTAGCTACGGCCCCGAGAATTTTTACAAAGGTTCTGAGCTCGCTTCTGGTGGTACTAAGACCGCGAGGCATAGCGGTGGCTCCGTACTTAGACGACATTCTGATACAAGCGTCAAGTTTTCAAAATGCAAAGTCTCATACAGAGATAGTTCTAGCATTTCTGAGGTCGCATGGGTGGAAAGTGAACATGGAAAAGAGTTCTCTGTTACCACTCACAAGGGTTTCCTTTCTAGGGACTCTTATAGATTCTGTAGAGATGAAGATTTACCTGACGGAGTCCAGGTTATCAAAAATCCTAAATGCTTGCCGTGTCCTTCATTCCATTCCAAGCCCATCAGTAGCTCAGTGCATGGAAGTAATCGGCTTAATGGTCGCGGCAATGGACATAGTGCCATTTGCGCGCCTGCATCTCAGACCGCTGCAATTATGCATGCTGAGTCAGTGGAATGGGGATTACTCAGATCTGTCCCCTTTACTATATCTGGACCAGGAGACCAGAGATTCTCTTCTCTGGTGGTTGTCTCGGATTCATCTGTCCAAGGGAATGACTTTTCGCAGACCAGATTGGACGATTGTAACAACAGATGCCAGCCTTCTAGGCTGGGGGGCAGTCTGGAATTCCCTGAAGGCTCAGGGATCATGGACTCAGGAGGAGAAACTCCTTCCAATAAACATTCTGGAATTAAGAGCGATATTCAATGCTCTTCTAGCTTGGCCTCAGTTAGCAACACTGAGGTTCATCAGATTTCAGTCGGACAACATCACGACTGTGGCTTACATCAATCATCAAGGGGGAACCAGGAGTTCCCTAGCGATGTTAGAAGTCTCAAAGATAATTCGCTGGGCAGAGTCTCACTCTTGCCATCTGTCAGCGATCTACATCCCAGGCGTGGAGAACTGGGAGGCGGACTTTCTAAGCCGCCAGACCTTTCACCCGGGGGAGTGGGAACTTCACCTGGAGGTATTTGCTCAACTGATTCTTCGTTGGGGCGAACCGGAACTGGATCTCATGGCTTCTCGCCAGAATACCAAGCTTCCTTGTTACGGATCCAGGTCCAGGGACCCGGGAGCTGTGCTGGTAGATGCACTAGCAGCCCCTTGGATTTTCAACATGGCTTATGTGTTCCCACCGTTTCCGTTGCTGCCTCGTCTGATTGCCAAGATCAAACAGGAGAGAGCATCGGTGATTCTGATAGTGCCTGCGTGGCCACGCAGGACCTGGTATGCAGACCTAGTGGACATGTCGTCCTGTCCACCATGGTCTCTGCCTCTGAGGCAGGACCTTCTACTTCAGGGTCCTTTCAACTATCCAAGCCTAATTTCTCTGAGGCTGACTGCATGGAGATTAAACGCTTGATTCTATCAAAGCGTGGTTTCTCGGAGTCGGTTATTGATACATTGATACAGGCTCGGAAACCGGTTACCAGAAAAATTTACCATAAGATATGGCATAAATATTTACATTGGTGTGAATCCAAGAGTTACTCATGGAGTAAGGTTAGGATTCCTAGGATATTGTCTTTTCTACAAGAGGGTTTAGACAAGGGTTTATCCGCTAGTTCGTTAAAGGGACAGATTTCTGCTCTGTCTATTCTTTTACACAAACGTCTGGCAGAGAATCCAGACGTTCAGGCTTTTTGTCAGGCTTTGGCTAGGATTAAGCCTGTGTTTAAAACTGTTGCTCCTCCGTGGAGCTTAAACTTGGTTCTTAAAGTTCTTCACGGTGTTCCGTTTGAACCCCTTCATTCCATTGATATTAAGCTTTTATCTTGGAAAGTTCTGTTTTTGATGGCTATTTCCTCGGCTCGAAGAGTCTCTGAGTTATCTGCCTTACATTGCGATTCTCCTTATCTGATTTTTCATTCAGACAAGGTAGTTTTGCGTACTAAACCTGGATTTTTACCTAAGGTTGTTTCTAATAGGAATATCAATCAGGAGATTGTTGTTCCATCATTATGTCCTAACCCTTCTTCAAAGAAGGAATGTCTTTTGCATAATCTGGACGTAGTCCGTGCCCTGAAGTTCTACTTACAGGCAACTAAGGATTTTCGGCAAACTTCTTCTTTGTTTGTCATTTATTCTGGACAGAGGAGAGGTCAAAAGGCTTCGGCCACCTCTCTCTCTTTTTGGCTTCGTAGCATAATACGTTTAGCCTATGAGATTGCTGGACAGCAGCCCCCTGAAAGAATTACAGCTCATTCCACTAGAGCTGTGGCTTCCACCTGGGCCTTTAAGAATGAGGCCTCTGTTGAACAGATTTGCAAGGCTGCAACTTGGTCTTCACTTCATACCTTTTCAAAATTTTACAAATTTGACACTTTTGCTTCTTCGGAGGCTGTTTTTGGGAGAAAGGTTCTACAGGCAGTGGTTCCTTCTGTTTAAAGTTCCTGCCTTGTCCCTCCCATCATCCGTGTACTTTAGCTTTGGTATTGGTATCCCATAAGTAATGGATGACCCGTGGACTGAACACACTTAACAAGAGAAAACATAATTTATGCTTACCTGATAAATTTATTTCTCTTGTAGTGTGTTCAGTCCACGGCCCGCCCTGTCTTTTTTTGAGGCAGTTTCTAAATTTTAATTAAAACTTCAGTCACCACTGCACCCTATAGTTTCTCCTTTCTCGTCTTGTTTCGGTCGAATGACTGGATATGACATGTGAGGGGTGGAGCTATATAGCAACTCTGCTTGGGTGATCCTCTTGCAACTTCCTGTTGGGAAGGAGAATATATCCCATAAGTAATGGATGACCCGTGGACTGAACACACTACAAGAGAAATAAATTTATCAGGTAAGCATAAATTATGTTTTTGATTTAATCTACTAGCAAGTTTTGGGGTATAGCCATATTCTACGTCATTCCTTGCAGTCGTGTAGCGTTGGCTTTAAACCAGTTAGGAACTTGTAAAGAGGTACTTACTGCATTTTCCTAAAAATTGCTGTCCTAGTTTAGAAAGCCAGAGTTTGCTACTCTGTTCTTTCTTTTTCAAAGGTCTCTGTGAAGAACTGTGTCTTCTCATACCTTGTAACTGTCTGCCGGACAGCGGAGCAGGTAAGTGCTTTTTCTTCCAGTTGGGCAGAGCATGACCTTAACAAATTCAAAGACACTGATTTTTTATTGGTACATAGATAATCTTGTTGTATGGGGCATGAAGCAGGCACTGTAGCATGTGTGAGACTAACGTTTAAACTTTTAAACACTTTCTGACACATATTTACTTGATAAAACAATACAAGTTTAAACTGAAAGGCTGAATTTTCTTTTTCAGCAGTTTATTAATTTCCTCTTTGCTTTAAAACAAAATGATGCAATATTTTAAACTTACAGGTTTGAAAAAACGGAAATTTCTAGTACTCAGTGTACCAGGAAGTGGTGCCTCTCTGTGTCGCAGCAGTAATTTGAGGTCAGCAGTTGCGGTCACATGACTGACTTTACTTCATAACGTTTCTGAGGAAAAAGTTGTTTTTCTCCCTTTCTGGATGATCCGGTCTTAATTGGTAGAGTGAAATCTCAGTTTCGGACAGTATAATTCCTTCTTCTGAGACTGAGTTGGTATCCTTCAGATTTAAGCTTGAACATCTTTGTGTATTGTTAACGGAGGTTTTAGCTACGTTAGATTACTCTGATACCCCCTGTCTTTGTCACTCCTAATAAAACTAGTAAACTTAATAGTTTCTTTGATTAACCTTCTGAGGTTTTTCCTGTGCTGGACAATGCTAGGGAGATTATCTCACAGGAATAGGGCAAACCAGGGGTATCTTTTTCCCGGTCTCCCATTTTTAAGAAAATTTTTCCGGTCGAGGACTCCATTAAAGGCCCTTGGTATACTGTACCCGAAGTTGAAGGGGCCATTTCCACTCTTGCTAAAAGAACCACTATTCCTATTGAGGATAGATGGACAAGAATATAGAGGCTTATTTGAAAAAGATTTATGTTCATCAAGGTCTCCAATGGCAACCTGCGGTATGTATTGCCACCGTGACTAGTGCGGCATCTTATTGGTTCGACTCCTTGTCTGATTCTCTTCAAGTAGAGACTTCCTTGGATGAAATTCAAGACAGGATTAAAGCTCTTAAGTTGGCCAATTCCTTTATTGCAGATGCCATTTTACAGGTTGTTAGACTAGGATCTAAAACTTCCTGGTCTGTGGACTTTTCTCAAAAGTCAAGCTTCTGGCAATTCCTTACAAGGGTGAAACCTTGTTTGGACCTGGTTTGGCAGAAATTATCTCTGATATCACAGATGGAAAAGGGTCTTTTCTACCTCAAGATAAGAAGAATAGGACTAAAGGACATCAGAGTAATTTTCGTTCCTTTCGTAACTTCAGAGGAAAGCCTTCCCCTTCTTCTTCCAAGCAGGAACAATCCAAGTCTTCTTGGAAACCCAATCAGTTTTAGAACAAGGGGAAACAATCAAAGAAATCCGCACCTGACTCCAAATCAGCATGAAGGGTTTGCCTCTGATCCGGGATCAGATCGGGTGGGGGGCAGACTTTCTCAGTTCTCCCAAGCCTGGATACGAGATGTCCCAGATCCACGGACTGTGGACATAGTATCCCAGAGTTACAAATAGGAATTCAAGACTTTTCCTCCCAGAGGCACATTCCATCTCTCAAGATTATCTGCAGACCAGATAAAGAGAGAGGCGTTCTTGAAATGGAAGTGATAGTTCCAGTTCCAGTGCAGGAACAGGGTCTCGTGTTCTACTCTAACCTATTTGTCGTTCCCAAAAAAGAGGGAACTTTCTGTCCCAATCTAGACTTGAAGTGTCTCAACAAGTTTCTCAAAGTTCCATCTTACAAGATGGAGACTATACGCTCCATTATTCCTTTAGTACAAGAGGGTCAGTTCATGACAACCATAGACCTAAATGATGCGTATTTTCATGTTCCTATTCACAGGGACCATCACAGATTCCTTTAGATTTTCCTTTCTGGACAAACAATTCCAGTTCGTGGCCCTTCCATTTGGTCAAGCCATGGCTCCCAGAATTTTTCCAAAGGTTCTGGGGGCTCTTTTGGAAGTGATCCGTTCTCATGGAATTGCTGTGGCACCCTACCTGGACGACATATTGGTTCAGACACCATCTTTTCAACAAGCAAAATTTCACACAGAGATATTGTTGTCTTTTCTTCGTTACCATGGATGGAATGTGAATCTGGAAATAAGCTCCCTTTCCCCTGCTACAGTAGTGTTCTTAGGGACCATAATAGATAATAGATTCTCTATTGATGAAGATTATTTTGACAGTTTAGGAAAAACAAAATCATTTCCTTCTGCCTCTCTCTTCAGGCTACTGCTCATCCTTCAGTGGCTCAATGTATGGAGGTAATCGGTCTGATGGTGGCTTCCATGGACATCATTCCTTTTGCTCGATTTCATTTGAGAGCTCTCCAGTTTTACATGCTCAGACAATGGAATGGCAACCATGCAAATCTTTCTCAGAGAATAGAGTTAGATCAGTCATCAAGGGACTCTCTCCCATGGGGGATTTTTCAGGAACATCTGTCTCAGGGCACATGCTTTCGGAGACCTTCGTGGGTGATCGTGACCACGGACGCCAGCCTGCTGGGCTAGGGAGCAGTCTGGAACTCGTTAAAAGCTCAGGACGTTTGGACTCGGGAGGAGTCTGCTCTTCCCATTAACATCTTGTAGTTGAGGGTGATTTACAATGCTCTATTGGCTTGGCCCCAGTTGTCCTCAGCCCAGTTTATCAGGTTCCATTCAGACAACATAACCTCTGTGGCTTACATCAATCACCAGGGAGGAATTTGGAGTTCCTTAGCCATGAAGGAGGTTACTCGGATTTTTCAGTGGGCAGAGACCCACAATTGCTGTCTATCTGCCATCCACATTCCAGGAGTAGACAACTGGAAGTGGATTTTCTGAGCAGACAGACTTTTCATCCTGGGGAGTAGGAACTCCATCCGGAGGTGTTTTCCAGATTAGTCCTCAAATGGGGGGTGCTGAAGTTATATCTGATGGCGTCCAATCAGAATGCCAAGCTTCCAAGGTGCGGTTCAATGTCAAGAGATCCACAGGCCTTTCTGATAGATGCTCTGGTGGTTCCTTGGGTTTTCAGGTTGGCATACCTGTTTCCTCAGTTTACTCTCCTTCCACAAGTCATTGCTCGTATCAAGCAGGAGAGGGCGTTAGTGATTCTAATAGCCCCTGCATGGCCTCGCAGGATCTGGTTTGCAGATCTAGTGGAGATGTCATCTCTCCCACCTTGGAGACTACCTCTGAGGAATGACCTCCTGATTCAGGGTCCCTTCGTTCATCCAAATCTTGATTCTCTGAAGCTGACTGCTTGGAGATTGAACGCTTAATTCTGTCTAAGTGTGGTTTTTCTGAGTAGGTCATTGAGACCATGATTCAGGCTTGCAAGCCTGTTTCTAGAAATAATTACCAAAAGATATGGCGTAAATATCTTTTTTGGTTTGAGTCCAAGGGCTAGTCTAGGAGTAAAATTAGAACCTTTTCTTCAGGAAGGCCTGGAGAAGGGATTGTCAGTCAGTACCCTGAAGGGTCACATTTCGGCTTTATCTGTTTTACTACATAAACGTTTGGCGGATGTGCCAGATGTGCAATCTTTTTGTGAGGCCTTGGTCAAAATCAAGCCGGTCTTTAAGTCTGTTGCTCCTCCTTGGAGCCTTAACCTTGTTCCTAAAGTTTTACAGCTAGCTCCATTTGAGCCGTTGCATTCCATAGACATTAAGTAGTTATGTACTAAGTTAGCTTTCCTTCCTAAGGTTGTTTCTAATAGAAATTTCAATCAGGAAATTATTGTTCCCTCTCTGTGTCCTAATCCTTCTTCTTCCAAAGAATGTTTGATACACAATTTGGATGTTGTACGTGCTCTTAAATTCTACTTACAGGCGACTAAGGTTTTCACCAGTCCTCTGCACTCTTTGTCTGTTTCTCTGGGAAATGTAAAGCTCAGATGGCTACTGCTACTACTCTTTCTTTTTGGTTACGAAGTATAATTCGTTTGGCTTATGAGACTGCTGGACAGCAGCCTCCTGAGAGAATTACGGCTCATTCCACAAGAGCTGTTTCCTCTTCTTGGGCTTTCACAAATGAAGCTTCTGTGGAACAAATTTGCAAGGCTGCAATTTGGTCTTCTCTACATACTTTTTACAAATTTGATATTTTTGCCTCGGCTGAGGTTTCTTTTGGGAGAAAAGTTCTTTAAGCGGTGGTGCCTTCTGTTTAAGACTGCCTGTCTTTCCCTCCCTATTTATTTGTGTCCTCTAGCTTGGGTATTGGTTCCAAACAGTAATTACTTAAGCCATGGACTCACCATATCTTAGGAAAGAAAAACAAAATTTATGCTTGCCTGATAAATTTATTTATTTCCGGATATGGTGAGTCCACGGCCCCACCCTTTATTTTAAGACAGCTGTTCTTTTGACTATAACCTCAGGCACCTCTACACCTTGTGTTACTTCTTTTTCTCCATTTCCCTTCGGTCAAATGACTGGGGGTTGTGGGTAAGAGAGTGATACTTAGCAGTTTAACTGTGGTGCTCTTTGCCTCCTCCTGCTGGCCAGAAGAGATATTCCCAACAGTAATTACTCAAGTCGTGGACTCACTATATCCGGAAATAAATACATTTATAAGGTAAGAATAAATTTGTTTTTTCTTTTAAAATGTTGGTTTATAATGTAGGGGCTTTTAATGTTCATTTAATGAGTAGAAGTAACAATGGGGCAATCTGTTTTAGAGAAACCTTTGGACAGCTACCCATTTGCCATAAAAATGCTACCTAAGCCACTAAAAAGAAATGATCCTGAAACCTGTGTTGACTAAGGTCAAATAATTAGCAATTAAAGGGCTTGCAATGTTTACGATTAGAAATATTATTAATGGCTCTAATGTAAGAATATTAATGGCCTTTTTATATATACCTGTGCTTATTTTATACTCCTTTTTTATTTTGCGCAGTCAGATGCTTATTCCTGCTCACCAATAGAGGAACAGTAGATATCCTTATCAGCCACTGAGCCTTTGCTCTTGTAGCATCAGTTGTACATATTTTTGTATTGCTTGTTCATTTTTTTCAACCACTTCTTTACATTAACCACTTCCGTGCAATTTTTTCTTGTTTAATATCCATTTAAAGTGACATCAAAGAGACTATAATATATTCTGGCAATAAAAAAAAAAAAAGAAATAGGAAATTGTAGAAAAAAAAATGTCTACATTCGTAACTCATCAATCCATCAATCGTTTTCAGCGGTTTGAATTAATATTGTATTAATATATACAGTAAGCTAGACAGCCATTTTTATAATCAGTCTTCTTGCTGAGCTAAGTATACCTTAACCCGTCATACACAAGTTGATTATTATGTGATGTCACTCACTCACTGATACTGAAATTTACAAAAATAAACCTATTACTTTAAATATAATATATGAAAAACGACTGAAAATGACTGAGTTTCAAGGCACCAATATATCCAGGAACAGGATGTTAATCTTGGTGTTAACTGAGAAGGACATCAGATGCTGTATATAACAGCTAATTAGTTATTTATGGAAGATAAATCTGATATTTTTCATTTTTTATTGTTTGTCAGGAAAACATTATTGGAAACTGCATAAAACATAACAGTTACTGCCAAAATTACAAATTATTGTTATGGCCCATATGTATAAACTTAAATAATTATCTTAAGTATACAAATCACTATCACTCTATTACAACTTGGAACTAACTGCATAAACAAATTGCAGCTGCCAAAATAGAATCATAGTCAAAATATATGAGCACACTTTGTCTAGTTTTAGCGCTTAGCAACAAGAAAAAAAAAAATACTTTGCCCACTATTAACTTACACCTAGATTACTAGTTGTGTGTTCGTGTTTTAATGCTGAAAAAATAGTAATTTCAGCGTTAAAATAGTACCACAGCCATTGCAAGTCTTTTCGGTATAGCTATACTGCAAGCCTTTTAGCCTGTAACGCAACGTCAGTCCCGCACTCGTAAAAATTACGTTTTTTTTCATGGGACTTCCATAGCGCAGCCATTACAAGTTTTGCGGTGAGGTTTAAAAACTTGCATTCCAGCCTATACCGTCAAGTTCCGTTTCTCAATCTGAGAGCAGTAGTTATGAGTTTTACGCTACAAAACTGTTACATAAAACTCATAACTAAACTGTCACAAAGTACACTAAACACCCATAAATTACCTATTAACCCCTAAACCGAGGCCCCCTGCATCGCAAATACTATATTAAAGTTATTAACCCCTAATCTGCTGCTCCCAACATCGCCACTACTAATAACATTTATTAACCCCTATTTCGCCGCTCCCCGACATCGTTGCCACTATAATAAGGTTATTAACCCCTAAACCGCTGCCCTCCCGCATCGCAGACACTAGTTCAATATTATTAACCTCTAATCTGCCGTCCGCCTACATCGCCCCCACTATACTAGTTATTAACGCCTAATTCCGCCGCCACTATAATAAACCTATTAACCCCTAAACTGCAAGCCCCCCACAATGAAATATACAAAATAAACCTATTAACCCCTAAACCAAAAGCCCCCCGCGTTGCAATAAACTAATTTAAACTAGTAACCCCTAAACCTAACGCCCCCCTAACTTTATATTAAAATTACAATTTCCCTATCTTAAATTAAATTAAAACTTGCCTGTCAAATTAAAATAAATCTAAGTTTAAACTAACAAACTAATATAAGTATTAAACTAAAATTAACCTAACTACCAATTAAATAAACTAAATTGCACATTAAAAAATCCTAACACTACTATAAAAATAACAAAGTATCTAATTACAAAAAATAAGACTAAATTACAAAAAATAACAAACAAAATTATCAAAAATAAAAAAGAATTACACCTAATCTAATAGCCCTATAAAAATAAAAAAGCCGACCCAAAATAAAAAAAAACCTTGCCTACAATAAACTACCAATAGACTTTAATAGGGCTTTTTGTAGGGCATTGCCCTAAGTTAAACAGCTCTTTTACCTTTAAAAAAAAATACAAAGACCTCCCCTAACAGTAAAACCCACCATCCAACCCCCCAAAATAAAAAAACTAACTCTAACAAAAACCTAAGCTACCCATTGGCCTGAAAAGGGCATTTGTATGGGCAGTGCCCTTAAAATGGCATTTAGCTCTTTTGCATTGCCCTTAAAAGGGCATTTAGCACTTTTACGAAAAGCCCAACCCCTAAACTAAAAAAAAACCCACCCAAAAACGTTTAAAAAATTCTAACACTAACCCCCGAAGATCCACTTACAGTTGCTAAAGTCCCGCTTGAAGGATCTTCATCCAGGCGGCTCCATCTTCATCCAGGCGGCATCTTCTATCTTTATCCCGGCGGCGTATTCTATAGGCTATTCAAATCAGCCAATAGAATTTCAGTAGCTCTCATCCTATTGGCTGTTTTGAATTTCCAAAATCAGATCAGCCAATAGGAATGCAAGGGACACCATTTTGAATCGCGTACCTCGCAATGAATATTCAGTATACAGCGGCGACCTTATGAAGAGGCTGCTCTGCGCCGGATGTCTTCAGGATGGAGCTGCTGCGCTCGCCAGGATGAAGATAGAAGACAACACCGGGATGAAGATAGAAGATGCCGTTTGGATAAAGATAGAGCCACCTGCCACCTGGATAAAGATGGATCCGCCTGGATGAAGATCCTTCAAGTGGAACTTCAGCAACTGTAAGTGGCTCTTCGGGCGTTAGTGTTAGGATTTTTCTTTCCTAAGCTATGGTGAGTCCACGGAATCATCAATTACTAGTGGGAATATCACTCCTGGCTAGCAGGAGGAAGCAAAGAGCACCACAGCAAAGCTGCTATATATGTCATTTCCCTTACCTATAACCTCCAGTCATTCTCTTTGCCTGCGGTGCAAGGAGGAGGTGAAATTTTGGTGTCTGATCTACAATCAATTTTTTTTTATTTTAAAGCAGAGTAGGATTGCTCTAAATCTTTCTAAAAGGTCTAGCCTTAGCCCATGTCAGTTTCTTCAGTAGGGCAATGGTGGCTTTCAAGCAATTGGGAACTTGTGGGGTATAATCCTCACTACATTTTCCCAAAACATTTTGCTGCCCTATTTAGATAACCTTAGTAAGTTTACTCAGTCTTTCTGTATTTCCACAGGTCCATGTGGGGGATGGCATCCTCTCAAACCAGGTGAGCTGTCCTGCTGCCAGACAGATAAATATTAGGGTAAGTGCCAGTTTTATTTTTCTATGTAGCAGGGAAAAAATTGGCACTTATTTAGATGAAACGCTGTAGGGACGTTTTTTATTATTCCTGTCAGGGTGCAGGTTTTTATGGCAGTTTTTGCAGGCACTATTAGTGTGAGGAGTTATTTTATTGATGGCTCAGTGAGGATCCGTTTTTAGTAACAGATTATGTACTTTTTTAGGGTGTTTTATTGTTTGTTTTTAAGCCTGTTTTTCAAGAAAGTTGTTTTAAAGAAAAAAAATGGCTTTTTTGTCAGCTGTAAGACCGCCCCTTTTAGGGAGGTTCTGATTCTTTGATGTCAGAGGGGTTTTTTGGCACTTTTTTTCACTTCCTGTAAGAGTGAGGTGCCCATATTTCAGCTCTGCTGTTTAGAAGGCTTCTTGCTGTTTTTGCTTCTCTGGAAATCCGGATTGTAAACGGGATCATTTTTTTCCTCAGTTTGCTGCGGGTTGCAGGACAGGTAGGGCACCTGGGGTATGTTTTCTTGATTTGGTAAATGTAAAGGGAACATTTTTTTAAGAATGTTTTTTTGGTTCTGTATTACACCCTGTTCCAAATTATTATGCCAATGATATCTTTCTCATTTACCTAAATAATTGATGTAAACAACAGTCAGCATAATTCTCATGTTATCAACTATTGAGTACAATTTAAATTTTATTGAACAAACCTCCTAATGATAACAGTATTTTTTTTTTCAAAATAAAACACTTACAACGCACTGTTTCAAATTATTATGCACAGTAAGTTTCAAAACACTTTATAGGTTGTAAAGAACTGAAAATTGTCATTTGTTGTGTTTGCAGCATATTTACTGAAATCAAAAGCTATATCAATCAAACTTTGAACAACATTTTAACTTTTTAAACATTTTAACAGGTCATGTTACATTTTAACATAGGACCCCTTATTTGATAGCAGCTTCACAAGTCTTGCATCCATTGAACTTGTGAGTTTTTTTTACAGTTTCTGCTTGAATTTGTTTGCAAGATGTCAGAATAGCCTCCCAGAGCTGCTGTTTGGATGTAAACTGCCTCCCACCCTCATAGATCTTTTTCTTGAGGATGCTCCAAAGGTTCTCAATAGGATTGAGGTCAGGGGAGGATGGAGGCCACACCATGACTTTCTCTCCTTTTATCCCCATAGCAGCCATTGATGCAAAGGTATTCTTTGCAGCATGAGATGGTGCATTGTCATGCATGAAGATGATTTTATTACGGAAAGCATAGTTCTTCCTTCTGTACCAGGGAAGGAAGTGGTCAGTCAGGAACTCCACATACTTTGCAGAGGTCATCTTTACACCTTTTGAGATCCTAAAGGGGCCGACCAGCTCTCTTCCCATGATTCTGGCCCAAAACATAACTCCACCACCGCCTTGCTGACATCGCATTCTTGTTGGAAGAGGGTGGCCGTCCACCAACCATACACTACTCCATCCATCTGGACTATCCAGGGTTGCACGGCACTCATCAGTGAACAGGACTGTTTGAAAATTAGTCTTCATGTATTTTTCTGCCCAATGCAGCCGTTTCTGCTTGTGAGCATTGGTTAGTGGTGGCCGAATGGATGGTTTATGCACAGTTGCAAGACTCTGGAGGACTCTACACCTTGATGTCCGTGGGACTTCAGAGGCACCAGCAGCTTCAAATATCTGTTTGCTGCTATGTAATAGTATTTTAGCAGCTGCTCTCTTGATCTGATGCATGGATCTGGCAGACATCTTCCTCAATGTGCCTTTATCTGCAAGAACCCGTCTGTGCTCTGAATTAGCCACAAATCTCTTAATAGTGCGATGATCACGCTTAAGTTTTAGTGAAATATCTAATGTTTTCATACCTCGTCCAAGGCATTGAACTATTTCACTATTTTCAGCAGCAGAGAGATCCTTTTTCTTCCCCATATTGCTTGAAAATGGTGCTCTGCTTAATAATGTGGAACACCCTCCTTTAGTAGTTTTTCCTTTAATTGGGCTCACCTGGCAATCTAATTATCACAGGTGTCCGAGATTGTTTTCAGTGATCAAAAGAGCCCTGAGACACAATGCCATCCATGAGTTAAACTTAAAAAAAAAAAAATTTAATCTTTGTGATACTGAAATAGAACTTGAATAATAATTTGGAACAGGGTGTATATCCTTCGTTAAAAGACAAAAAAAAAAAAAGTTTTTATTTTATTTGCTTCTTTTTGTATTATGCATCAGGAGGATGTGCAGGATGTTACCTGTAGCTTATGTTTTGAAGCCCAGGTAGAACTCCCAGTACATTTTTGTTCTTCATGTATTGGAAGAACGTTAGCTTATAGAAATAGACTTTTTGACCCTGAGCCATCATTAGCTAATGCGGATGCTGTTCAAGAGCCTCCTGTTTCAGATGTGCCGCAGCTTTCTACTCAAGCGTCCCAATCCTATTCATCTGCACATGCAGTGCTCTGCGTTTCCTCTCATGCTCTGTCTGGAGTTATTTTGCAAGATATTGCTGCCCAGGTATCTTCTGCTGCATCTGAGGTGCTGTCTGCTTTTTCCCATGCTGCAGGGAAAACGCAAAAGGAAATTTATAGAAACAGTAAGGTTTCTGATCCTGAAGTGGCTAATCAAAGTATTTCCTCTCAGAAGTCTGAGGATTCGTCGGGTGCATCTGAGGATGAAATTTCAGATTCAGGCAGTATAATTCCTTCTACTGATGCTGAAGTTGTGTGGAAGGCTTGCTCAACTAAGAATTGATTTAAACATTTATTTTTTCTGTACCTCTGATTTCGCAAATGCTATTAAATGTACAGATTGGTTTGAACTTTATGTCTCCAAGGATGTTGCTGTTAAGGTACTGCCACAGCTTTCTCCTTTTCTTTTTAAAGACACGATGAGTCCACGGATTTCATCCTTACTTGTGGGATATTCACCTCCTGGTCAGCAGGAGGAGGCAAAGAGCACCACTGCAGAGCTGCTATATATAGCTCCTCCCTTCTCTCCCACTCCAGTCAATCTCTTTGCCTACGTTAGTGTTAGGAAGAGGAAAAGTGAGGTGTTAGTATAGATTCTTCAATCAAGAGTTTATTATTTTTAAAGTAGTGCCAGAGAGTGCTACTTTGTTCTAGGGTGTAGCCATAGTCCATATCAGTCTCTTCAGTAGAGATTTTGGTGGCTTTAGAGCAATGGGAACTTGTGGGACATAATTCTCACTGTGCCTCCCATACATGGTTTGCTGCTTGTAAAGTCTGAGGGAAGAGATACACGCAGTACTTTTTATTTCCATAGGCCAATGTGAGGAGAAATTGAGGACTTCGCAAGCCAGGTGGGTTGCCTTACTGCCGGGCAGCAATTTAAGGTAAGTGCTGATTTTTATTTCTGGGGACACAGAAAGATTGGCACTTTTTCTATATTGAGGGACACTAGATAACATTATCCCTAGGTGGGAGGACATGTTGTTGGGCAGTGATTGCAGGCACTGGGCATGGAGAAGTGGCTCTAATTTATTACTAGCATCTGACAATGGCTTTGTTTTACTCTAACAAGCCGTCTGGAGGGTTAGTTTTATTCTCATGTTTGACCGCATGTATGGTGTGTTGCATGATAGATGTAATTTTTTACTCCCCTGGACGTTTTACTATGCATAACTGATGGGAGGCTTATTTATTCCTTGTTAGGATGGGCATTAGTTCTCCCTGCGGCTCCTCTTTTACAATTTAGCCGCTTGTTACGCCCACGATCGGTGGAGCTATGCTGTGCGGCATGTTTGCATGCCATTGTTTTGGGGCAATCTGTACTCCCATCAGCTTTATATAGGGTTTCTAGCCGACCGGGAGTTTTGCTTTTCGACTGCCAAAGATTGTTTGGGGCAAGTTTTTCTTCCGGTGCCTTTATTTTAATCTAGTCGGATAGGATAATGGCCACCTTGATTCTCCCGACATTTGTTTCTAATAAATATTTAGCCGCCCGGGAGAGTTATGTCATCACGCCCATGATGGGTGGAGCTATACTACGCGTCTTGGCGCGCTTTTTGCTCTTATCCATTGTATCGGACAGTTCTGGAAAAACAAGAGACACAGGAACATTAATCAGGAGACTGTTGTTCCTTCCTTGTGTCCTAATCCTTCTTCTCAACAGGAACGTCTGTTGCACAATTTGGACGTGGTCCGTGCTCTGAAATTTTATTTACAAGCGACTTTTGTCAGTCATCTTCTTTGTTTGTCGTTTTCTCTGGAAAACGTGAGGGTCAGAAAGCTACGGATACCACTCTTTCTTTTTAGCTGAAGAGTATCATCCGTTTTGCATATGAGACTGCTGGACAGCAGCCTCCTGACAGAGTTACGGCTCATTCCACTAGGGTTGTTGCTTCTTCATGGGCATTCATAAATTAAGCTTCTGTAGAACAGATTTGCAAGACTGCAATTTGGTCTTCTCTTCACACTTTTTCTAAATTTTACAAATTTGATACTTTTGTCTCGGCTGAGGCTGTTTTTGGGAGAAGGGTTCTTCAAGCAGTGGTGCCTTCCATTTAGGTTTCCTGTCTTGTCCCTCCCTTATCATCCGTGTACTCTAGCTTTGGTGTTGTATCACACAAGTAAGGATGAAATCCGTGGACTCATCATGTCTTTAAAAAGAAAAGAAAATGTATGCTTACCTGATAAATTTGTTTCTTTTTAGACACGATGAGTCCACGGCCCGCCCTGTTCTCTGAGACAGGTTATTAATTTTTGTAAACTTCAGACACCTCTGCACCTTGGCTTTTCCTTTCTCTTCCTAACTTCGGTCGAATGACTGGAGTGGGAGGGAAGGGAGGAGCTATATATAGCAGCTCTGCTGCGGTGCTCTTTGCCTCCTCCTGCTGACCAGGAGGTGAATATCCCACAAGTAAGGATGAAATCAGTGGACTCATTGTGTCTAAAAAGAAACAAATTTATCAGGTAAGCATACATTTCTTTAATGTCCCAAGCCTATATAGCGTCACATGCAGTGCCCTGTGTTCCTCTCAATCTCTTGGAGGAGTGTATTTGCTTACAGAAGTTGCAAGCTCAGGTATCTTCTGCGGTATCTTTGGCTTAGTCTGTTTTCCTTTACTTCAGGGAAAAGGCAAGAGGACATTTTAAGTCTCAGATAAGAGGGTTTCTGCTCCACATTCTGCTACACAGGTTTGTCTTCTTCCAAGTTAGTGAGAAGGATTCGCCGGTAGTTTCTGAGGCTGAAATCTCAGATCTGGACAGTATAATTCCTTCATCTGTTACTGAAGTGCTATCCTTCAGTTGTTTGCTTCAAAGCCTCTTATAATGTCAGGAGGTCTTGGCTGACTGGATGACACCGATCCCTATCGTTGTCTTTCCTTCAGAGTTTTGTGAACTTTATCAGTTCTATATTTTTCTTTCCTCTCTGGAAGGGTTCTAGACGTGCTGTGAGATGTTCACAGGATTGTTATAGAGAATCTGGGGATATTTCTCCCTGTCTCACGTCCTTTTTAGGATTTACTGTCGCTATCTCTCTTGAAATGCACAGTGTCTTTAGTAGAAGGGAACTTTCTACTTTTAATCAGAGAACTTAGATCTCTGTGGAGATAATCTAGTTTTCTTTCTGACATAGGTAAGAAGCTGGAGGTTTAATTGTTCATTTAGAGCAATGTCTTGTCTTATTAGAATTGTTGTACTAGCCGCCGGGCATTGTGGCTGAAATCTATGGTCAGCTGAGAAGCCTACCTGTGGTTTAGTGGTACAGCCTAGGCTTTATAGTTCTGCAGTTGCAGATTCAATTCTTTCTGTTTTCTCCAAATATACGTTTCTAGTGTCTCCTTTTAAGGATGAGACTTTGTTTGGGTCATGCCCTTTCGAGTCCAATCTAAGTTTTCCTCCCGGGGCAGTTTTCTCTTTCTAAAGTATCTGCAATCCAAGTAGGATGAGAGGCATTCCTTGAACTGAATTCAGGGTCTTCATCTCTGGGAGTGACAGTTCCAGTCCCAGTTTGAGAACGGGATATAGGTATTTACCTCATATATTTCAGATTCTCTCCTTCAAAGTAGTATCCTTTCTCCTTTGGTTCTAGTGGGCCTGTTCATAACGAACTTAGACCTGAGAGATTTAGTGTTTCCTTAATCGGAATCTTCTCTAGTTTTCTTAGTGTGCGCCATCCCAGTCAGACCTTTAGGTCTTGGGATATTGCAAGTGTGTTTTTCTGGACAATATATAGTTCAGGTATCATCCTGACTTCAAGCTAAGTCTCTTTTAAGAGATCTTGTCCAATCTTATTTTCCGGGGATGGGAAATTAATCTGGAGAAGAGTTCCCTTGTTCTATCCACAAGGGTAATTTATTTGGGACTACCGCCATAATAACCTGAATGCACCCGATTTTGTTTGATCTCGGAAGTTATGCAGGGTCAGGTCTGGTCAGTACCTGGGTGGGAGACCGCCTGGGAACACCAGGTGCAGTATGCTTTGACCTTATTTGATTCTTTATCTAGGAGATGTCTTTCAGAGGTCAGAAAATCAAGGATCTATTTCTTTTCCCCACACTGCAGTCATCTTGCAACCAGGAGGTTGAGAGTTTGCATTTAGCTGCAGTTGATATTTCTTCACTTTTCTGTGACCCTGTGTAATGAGGGAATTGGTCTGATGGTATTACATGGGCTTCATTCCTTTTGCTATTTTCCATGACATGGAGAACTTTCGGATCTGTCTTAAAGGATAGATTTAGATCAGATGACAAGAGACTTTCTTCCGTAGTATTTTTTCAGGAGTATCTATCTCTGGGCACATGCTTCTGGAGATATTCCTGGGTGATGTGACCACGAATGCCAACCTGCTGGGCTGGTATGCTGCCTGGGTCTTGTTTAATGATTATGGACTCGGACGTCTCTGCTCTCTCTTTAAACATCTTGGAGTTGAAAGCAATTCTTTGATGACTTGACCTCAGTCGTCCCTAGCTTGGTTCCAGTTGGACAATATCACCTCAAGGGTTTATATCAACCATTAGGGAGGAACTAGGGGTTCCTTAGCCATGTAGGAGGTGACTTGGATTGTTCAGTGGGAGGAAGCTCACATTTGCTGTCGGTCATCCACTTTCCAGGGATGGGCAATTAAGAGTCAAACTTCTTAACAGACTGATAATGTAACCCAGGGAGTGAGCATTTCCATCCGGAAGTGTTCTCTAGATAGACCCTCACATGGGGGGTTTCAGGAGTTGGCTTCTGTAGGCGTTTCAACATAATGCCAAGTTTTGAAGGTACGGTTTATGGTTATGTGATCCACAGATCGTCCTGATAGATGTTCTGATATTTTTCTTGGTTTTCAGTCTTGCATACGTTTTTCCTCTGTTTGTTCTCTTTCCACAAGTCATTACTCGTATTTTCAGGTGAGAGCGGCGGTGATTTTATTAGCCCCTGCGTGGCCTCACAGGATCTGGTATGCAGACCTAGTGGAAATGTCATCTCTCCACCTTGGAGACTACCTCTGAGGAAGGACTTCTGATTCTTGGTCTTTTCCTTCATCTAAATCTCTGAAGCTGACTGCTGGAAGATTGGACGCTTAGCTTTGCCTAAGCGTTTTTTTCTGAATTTGTTATCCCTTCTCCAGGGTGGTCTGGAGAAGAGTTTGTCAGTCAGTACCCTGAAGCGTCAGTTTTCTGCATTGTCTTTTTTGCTACATAAGCATCTGGTGGACGTGCCAGATGTGCAATCTTTTTGTCAGACACTGGTCTACATCAGGCCTGTGTTTAAGTCGGTTTTACCCTTGTTCTTAAAGTTTTGCAGTAGGTTCTGTTTGAGCCTTTACTTTCCATAGATATTACGTTGTTATCTTGGAAGATTTTGTTTCCCATTGCTATCTTTTCTGCTTGGAGAGTCTCGGAGCTCTCAGATTTGCAGTGTGATTCGCCTTATCTTATCTTTCATGCAGTTAAGGCGGTTATTCGTACTAGTTAGGTTTTCTTCCTAAGTGGTTTCGGATAGATATATTAATCATAAAATAGTTGTTCTTTTTCTGTGTCCTTATCTTTCTTCTCATAAGGAACGTTTGTTGCACAACTTTGATGTTGTGCGTGCTTTTATTTTCTATCTACAGGCGACTAAGGATTGTCGCCAGTTTGCTCTTTGTCAGAAAGCTTCAGCTACTTCTCTGTCTCTTTGGTTAAGTAGAATAATGAGTTTGGTTTATGAGACTGCTGGACAGCAACCTCCTGAGAGAATTTCAGCTCATTTCACTAGGGCTGTCCCTTCTTATTGGGCTTTCAAGAAGGAAGTTTCTGTAGAACAGATTTGCAATGCTGCAACTTGGTCCTCTCTGCCTAATATTTCCAAATTTTATATTTTTGTCTTAGCTGAGGCTTCTTTTGGGAGAAAGGTTCTTCATGCAGTGTCCTCTAGCTTGGGTATTGGTTCCCACTAGTAATTGATGATTCCGTGGACTCACCATATCTTAGGAAAGAAAACATAATTTATGCTTACCTGATAAATTTATTTATTTCCGGATATGGTGAGTCCACGGCCCACCCTTTATTTTAAGACAGTTATTTTTAACTAAAACCTCAGGCACCTCTACAACTTTATGTTATCTTCTTTTTCCATTTTCCCTTCGGCTGAATGACTGGAGGTTATGGGTAAGGAAAGTGACATATATAGCAGCTTTGCTGTGGTGCTCTTTGCCTCCTCCTGCTGGCCAGGAGTGATATTCCCACTAGTAATTGATGATTCCGTGGACTCACCATATCTGGAAATAAATAAATTTATCAGGTAAGCATAAATTATGTTTTTAAACTTTTTTGGGTGGGTTTATTTTTAGTTTAGGGTGGGTTTGGGCTTTTCACAAAAGAGCTAAATACCCTTTTCAAGGCAATGCAAAAGAGCCAAATGCCCTTTTAAGGGCAATGGGTAGATATTTTTTTTTTAGATATTTTTTATTTTGTGGGTTTGGGGGGGGTGGAGGTTTGTAATGTTAGTGGGTCTTTGTAATTTTTTTCAGGTAAAAGAGCTGTTTAACTTAGGGCAATGCCCTACAAAAGGCCCTTTCTTTCATGTAAATGGTAAGAGTTCATGAGCTAGTGACGTATGGGATATACATTCCTACCAGGAGGGGCACAGTTTCCCAAACCTCAAAATGCCTATAAATACACCTCCCACCACACTCACACCTTAGTTTTACAAACTTTACCTCCTGTGGAAGTGGTAAAGTAACTTTGTGCTTGATTTCTTCTTTGATAGGCGCTTCTAAGCATTTTGAAGCCCAATTCCTCTGAGAGTACAGTGTTTATCAGAGGGATGTGCAGAGAGTGTTGCCTGCTGATTTTTATGGTTTTACTCATGGGAAATCTTTTCAAGGGCTCTCTGTTATCGGTCGTAGGGATTCATCTCCTACCTCCATTTTCAGATAGACGATATACTCTTATACCATTACCTCTGCTGATAGTTTTCAGTACTGGTTTGGCTGTCTGCGATATGTGGATAGGTGTCTTCGGTAAGTATGTTTAATTATTTAAGACACTCTCAGCTATGTTTGGCGCTTTATGTATTAATTTAGGCCTAGATTTGGAGTTTGGCGGTAGAAGGGCTGTTAACGCTCCGCGGGCTTTTTTCTGGCCGCACCATAAATTTAACTCTGGTATCGAGAGTTCAAACAAATGCTGCGTTAGGCTCCAAAAAAGGAGCGTAGAGCATTTTTACCGCAAATGCAACTCTCAATACCAGAGTTGCTTACGGACGCGGCCAGCCTCAAAAACGTGCTCGTGCACGATATCCCCATAGGAAACAATGGGGCTGTTTGAGCTGAAAAAAAACCTAACACCTGCAAAAAAGCAGCGTTCAGCTCCTAACGCAGCCCCATTGTTTCCTATGGGGAAACACTTCCTACGTCTGCACCTAACACTCTAACATGTACCCCGAGTCTAAACACCCCTAACCTTACACTTATTAACCCCTAATCTGCCGCTCCCGCTATCGCTGACCCCTGCATATTTTTTTTAACCCCTAATCTGCCGCTCCGTAAACCGCCGCAACCTACGTTATCCCTATGTACCCCTAATCTGCTGCCCTAACATCGCCGACCCCTATATTATATTTATTAACCCCTAATCTGCCCCCCACAACGTCGCCGACACCTGCCTACACTTATTAACCCCTAATCTGCCGAGCGGACCGCACCGCTACTATAATAAAGTTATTAACCCCTAACCCGCCTCACTAACCCTATCATAAATAGTATTAACCCCTAATCTGCCCTCCCTAACATCGCCGACACCTGCCTTCAATTATTAACCCCTAATCTGCCGACCGGAGCTCAACGCTACTATAATAAATGGATTAACCCCTAAAGCTAAGTCTAACCCTAACACTAACACCCCCCTAACTTAAATATAATTTACATCTAACGAAATTAATTAACTCTTATTAAATAACTTATTCCTATTTAAAGCTAAATACTTACCTGTAAAATAAATCCTAATATAGCTACAATATAAATTATAATTATATTATAGCTATTTTAGGATTAATATTTATTTTACAGGCAACTTTGTAATTATTTTAACCAGGTACAATAGCTATTAAATAGTTAAGAACTATTTAATAGTTACCTAGTTAAAATAATAACATATTTACCTGTAAAATAAATCCTAACCTAAGATATAATTAAACCTAACACTACCCTATCAATAAATTAATTAAATAAACTACCTACAATTACCTACAATTAACCTAACACTACACTATCAATAAATAAATTAAACACAATTCCTACAAATAAATACAATTAAATAAACTAGCTAAAGTACAAAAAATAAAAAAGAACTAAGTTACAAAAAATAAAAAAATATTTGATCGGAACAGCCAATAGAATGCGAGCTCAATCTGATTGGCTGATTGGATCAGCCAATCGGATTGAACTTGATTCTGATTGGCTGATTCCATCAGCCAATCAGAATATTCCTACCTTAATTCCGATTGGCTGATAGAATCCTATCAGCCAATCGGAATTCAAGGGACGCCATCTTGGATGACGTCCCTTAAAGGAACCGTCATTCGTCGGAAGACAACGGAAGAAGAGGATGGATCCGCGTCGCCTGCTTCAAGATGGACCCGCTCCGCACCGGATGCAAGAAGATCGAAGATGCCGCTTGGAGAAGATGTTTGCCGGTCCGGATGTCGTCTTCTTGCCGGATAGGAGGAAGACTTTGGAGCCTCTTCTGGACCTCTTCAGCCACCGGATGATGGATCGCCAACCCCCGCTTGGGTTGGATGAAGATGTTGGAGCCAGGACGGATCGGTGATACCTGGATGGTGAAGACAAGGTAGGAAGATCTTCAGGGGCTTAGTGTTAGGTTTATTTAAGGGGGGTTTGGGTTAGATTAGGGGTATGTGGGTAGTGGGTTGTAATGTTGGGGGGGGTATTGTATGTGTTTTTTTTACAGGCAAAAGAGCTGAAATTCTTGGGGCATGCCCCGCAAAGGGCCCTGTTCAGGGCTGGTAAGGTAAAAGAGCTTTTAACTTTTTTAATTTAGAATAGGGTAGGGAATTTTTTATTTTGGGGGTCTTTGTTATTTTATTAGGGGGCTTAGAGTAGGTGTAATTAGTTTAAAATTGTTGTAATAATTTTCTGATGTTTGTAAATATTTTTTTATTTTTTGTAACTTAGTTCTTTTTTATTTTTTGTACTTTAGCTAGTTTATTTAATTGTATTTATTTGTAGGAATTGTGTTTAATTTATTTATTGATAGTGTAGTGTTAGGTTAATTGTAGGTAATTGTAGGTAGTTTATTTAATTAATTTATTGATAGGGTAGTGTTAGGTTTAATTATATCTTAGGTTAGGATTTATTTTACAGGTAAATTTGTTATTATTTTAACTAGGTAACTATTAAATAGTTCTTAACTATTTAATAGCTATTGTACCTGGTTAAAATAATTACAAAGTTGCCTGTAAAATAAATATTAATCCTAAAATAGCTATAATATAATTATAATTTATATTGTAGCTATATTAGGATTTATTTTACAGGTAAGTATTTAGCTTTAAATAGGAATAAGTTATTTAATAAGAGTTAATTCATTTCGTTAGATGTAAATTATATTTAAGTTAGGGGGGTGTTAGTGTTAGGGTTAGACTTAGCTTTAGGGGTTAATCCATTTATTATAGTAGCGATGAGCTCCGGTTGGCAGATTAGGGGTTAATAATTGAAGGTAGGTGTCGGCGATGTTAGGGAGGGCAGATTAGGGGTTAATACTATTTATGATAGGGTTAGTGAGGCGGATTAGGGGTTAATAACTTTATTATAGTAGCGCTCAGGTCCGCTCGGCAGATTAGGGGTTAATAAATGTAGGCAGGTGTCGGCGACGTTGAGGGGGGCAGATTAGGGGTTAATAAATATAATATAGGGGTCGGCGATGTTAGGGCAGCAGATTAGGGGTACATAGGGATAATGTAAGTAGCGGCGGTTTACGGTCGGAAGATTAGGGGTTAATTATTGTAAGTAGCTGGCGGCGACGTTGGGGAGGGCAGGTTAGGGGTTAATAAATGTAATACAGGGGTCGGCGGGGTTAGGGGCAGCAGATTAGGGGTACATAAGTATAACGTAGGTGGCGGTCGGCAGATTAGGGGTTAAAAATTTTTAATTGAGTGGCGGCGATGTGGGGGGACCTCGGTTTAGGGGTACATAGGTAGTTTATGGGTGTTAGTGTACTTTAGGGTACAGTAGTTAAGAGCTTTATGAACCGGCGTTAGCCCAGAAAGCTCTTAACTCCTGCTATTTTCAGGCGCCTGGAGTTTTGTCGTTAGAGCTCTAACGCTCACTTCAGAAACGACTCTAAATACCGGCGTTAGAAAGATCCCATTGAAAAGATAGGATACGCAATTGACGTAAGGGGATCTGCGGTATGGAAAAGTCGCGGCTGAAAAGTGAGCGTTAGACCCTTTAATCACTGACTCCAAATACCAGCGGGCGGCCAAAACCAGCGTTAGGAGCCTCTAACGCTGGTTTTCACGGCTAACGCCGAACTCCAAATCTAGGCCATAGAGTTTTAAATATATGTATTTACTTATATTTGCCATGAGTCAGGTCTATGTGTATTCCCCTTTGCAGTCTACCAGTTTCAGTATAGGAATCATGTTTTAAGTTATTTTATTTTAAGTTTAAGTTATTTTTTTAATATTTTCTTACCTGGTGTTTTGTTTTCCAATTTGGCTTGTTTTTCCTTAAATTTTGCGGGCAAATCTAGGCTCGCGAGGGCGCAAAATGCTGTTATTTATTGCGTCATTTTTGGCACTAAATTTTTTGATGCTACTTCAGAGGATCCTACTTCAGACATTGAAATTGATAAATCTTCTGATCTTTTTAAGATTGAATATATTCGGTCTTTGTTGAAAGAAGTATTGGTTACTTTGGGTATTGAGGAGTCTGGTCCTCTTGATAACAAAACCAGTAAACGTTTAAATTCTGTTTTTAAACCTCCTATGATTACTCCTGAGGTTTTTCCTGTCCAGATGTGGTTTTTGATGTGATTGCTAAGGAATGGTCTAAACCTGGTGCTTCTTTTAATCCTCCTTCTAGGTTTAAGAAGTTATATCCTTTACCAGTGGCTAATTTGGAGTTTTGGGGAAAAGTCCCTTAGGTTGATGGGGCTATTTCTACCCTTGCCAGACGTACTACTATTCCTATGGAAGATAGTACTTCTTTTAAGGATCCTTTAGATAGGAAGATTGAATCTTATCTGAGGAAAGCTTATTTACATTCTGGTTATATTCTCAGGCCTGCCATTTCTATGGCTGATGTTGCGGCTGCATCAACTTTTTGGTTGGATAGATTAGCACGACAGGAAGCAGATCCTGATTTGTCTAGCTTTGTTCATTTGCTTCAACTTGCTAATCATTTTATCTGTGATGCTATTTTTGATATCATCAAGATTAATGTTAAATCTATGTCTTTAGCTATTTTAGCTAGAAGAGCTTTATGGCTTAGATCATGGAATGCTGACAATGTATCTAAATCTAGGTTACTATCTCTATCTTTCCAGGGTAAACATTTATTTGGTTCTCAGTTGGATTCTATTATTTCCACTATCACTGGGGAAGGGAGTTTTTTTGCCCCAAGATATAAAATCTAAGCTTCTAATCGTTTTTGTTCCTTTCGTGAGAATAGAGAACAAAAAAACACTCCTTCCCCTAAGGTCTCTGGTTCCAATTGGAAGCCATCTTCAAGTTGTAATAAATCCAAGCCTTATAAGAAACCAAAGCCAGCCCCCAAGACTGCATGAAGGTGTGGCCCTCAATTCAGTTCAACTGGTGGGGGGCAGATTGAAATTATTTCAAAAAATTTTGGAAGATTCTATTCAGAATCAGTGGATTTAGAACATTGTCTCCCAAGGATATTGAATAGGTTTCAGAATAAGACCACCTGTGAGAAGATTCTTTCTCTCTCACGTTCCAACAAATCCTGTGAAAGCTCAGGCTTTTCTGAAATGTGTTTCGGATCTAGAGCTTTCAGGGGTGATTATACCAGTTCCGCTTCAGGAACAGGGTCTAGGTTTTTATTCAAATCTATTCATTGTCCCAAAGAGAAAAGATTCATTCAGACCAGTTCTGGATCTGAAGTTTTTGAATCGTTTTGTAAGGGTCCCAACTTTCAAAATGGTGACTATAAGAACTATTCAGCCTTTTGTTCAGCAAAGTCATTACATGTCCACAATAGACTTACAGGATGCTTATCTTCACATTCCGATTCATCCAGATCACTATCGGTTTCTGAGAATTTCTTTTCTAGACAAGCATTACCAATTTGTCGCTCTTCCATTTGGCCTAGCGACAGCTCCAAGATTCTTTTCAAAGGTTCTCAGTGCCTATCTGTAATCAGAGAGCAGGGTATTGCAGTGTTTCCTCATTTGGACGATATCTTGGTACTGGCTCAGTCTTTTCATTTATCAGAATCTCACACTAATCAACTAGTGTTGTTTCTTCAAAGACATGGTTGGAGGATCAATTTACCAAAGAGTTTCTTGATTCTTCGGACAAGGGTCACCTTTTTAGTTTTCCAGATAGATTCAGTGTCCATGACTCTGTCTTTAACAGATAAGAGACAAATGAAATTGGTTTCAGCCTGTCGAAACCTTTAGTCTCGATCATTCCCTTCAGTGGCTATGTGCATGGAAGTTTTAGGTCTCATGACATTAGACACAATCCCCTTTGCTCGTTTTCATATGAGACTTCTGAAGCTTTGCATGCTGAATCAATAGTGCAGGGATTATACTCGGATATCACAATTGATATTCTTAAATCTCAGCATTCTACTCTCTCTGACTTGGTGGTTAGACCATCATCGTATTGTTCAAAGGGGCTCTTTTGTTCATCCTTCCTGGACTGTAGTCTCAACAGATGCAAGTCTTTCAGGTTGGGGAGCTGTCTGGGGGTCTCTGACAGCACAAGGGGTTTGGAATCCTCTAGAGGCGAGGTTACCAATCAATATCTTAGAACTATGTGCTTATTTCAGGGCTCTTCAGGCTTGGCCTTTCTTAAAGAAAGAACTTTTCATTCGCTTTCAGACAGACAATATCACAACTGTGGCATATGTCAATCATCAATAGCAACAGCAATAAAATAAGTATCACGGATACTTTCTTGGGCAGGATCTCACTCTTGTCTAATTTCTGCGATTCATATACCAGGTGTAGACAATTGAGAAGCGGATTATCTCAGCCATCAGACTTTACATCCGGGGGAGTGGTCTCTCCATCCAGATGTGTTTTTTCATATTGTACAGATGTGGGGTCTTCCAGAAATAGATCTGATGGCTTCTCATCTAAACAAGAAACTTCCCAGATACCTTTCCAGGTCCAGGGATCCTCAGGCAGAGATGGTTGATGCGTTAGCAGTTCCTTGGTCTTACCAACTTGCTTATATTTTTCCGCCTCTAGTTCTTCTTCCAAGGGTGAGCTCCAAGATCATAATGGAACAATCGCATGTGTTTCTGATAGCACCAGCATGACCTCACAGGTTTTGGTATGCAGATCTTGTCCGGATGTCCAGTTGTCAACCATGGCCACTTCCTTTAAGGCCAGATCTTCTGTCTCAAGGGCTGTTTTTCCATCAGGATCTCTAAATTTGTAGTTATGGAAATTTAACGCTTAGTGCTTAGTCGTAGAGGTTTCTAATATTAATATTATATTGCAGGCTCGTAAGTCTGTTTTAAGGAAAATTTATTATCAGGTTTGGAAAACCTATATTACATGGTGTTCTTCTCATAAATTCTCTTTGCATTCTTTTAGAATTCCTAGAATTTTACAGTTTCTTCAGGACGGTTTAGATAAAGGTTTGTCTGCAAGTACTTTGAAGGGACAAATCTCTGCTCTTTCTTTTTTATTTCATAGAAAGATTGCTAAACTTCCTGATATTCACTGTTTTGTTCCGGCTTTGGTCCGTATCAAGCCTGTTATTAAATCTATTTCTCCTCCTCGGAGTCTTAATTTGGTTTTGAACGTTTTGCAGGCTCCTCCTTTTGAGCCAATGCATTCTTTGGATATTAAACTACTTTCTTGGAAAGTAGTAATCTGTTTTTATTTTATCCCTCCCTCTCTAGCGACTCTTCTGTGGATTTCCACATCTTGGGTATTTTATCCCATACGTAACTAGCTCATGGACTCTTTCCATTTACATGAAAGAAAACATAATTAATGTAAGAACTTACCTGATAAATTCAATTCTTTCATAATGACAAGAGTCCATGTGGCCCACCCTGTTTTTGGTGGTTATATATTTTTGTATAAATGCACAATATTATTTTCCATTTCCTCTTTTTTTTGTATGCTTTTTTACTCCTTACTACTTAGCTATATGTTAAACTATGGTAGTGTGATGGGAGGTGTTTTTATAGGCATTTTGAGGTTTGGGAAAGTTTGCCCCTCCTGGTAGAAATGTATATCCCATATGTCACTAGCTTATGGACTCTTGCCATTATGAAAGAAATTAATTTATCAGGTAAGTTCTTACATAAATTATATTTTTAAGGGCTATTGGTAGTTTATTATAGATTAGGTTTTTTATTTTGGGGTGTTTTTTTTTTTTAAATGGGTATTAGAATAGCAATAATTGTTATTATTTTTGATAATTTGTTTATTTCTTTTTAAAAAAAATCGTTTTGGGGTGGGTTTTTCTTTTTTGAATAGACATTTTTTATTTTTAATGGGCAGCAAAAGAGCTGAATGCCCTTTTAAGAGAAATGCCCATACAAATGCCCTTTTCAGGGCAATGGGTAGATAAGGTTTTACTTTATTTTTATTTTGTGGGTTTCGGGGGTGAGGGTTTGTATACTGTTAGGGGGTTTTTGATTTTCTTTTTTAGCAAAAGAGCTGTTAACTTTAGGGCAATGCCCATCAAAAGGCCCTTTTAAGGGCCCTTGGTAGTTTGTTATAGATATAGATTAGGTTGTTTTTTTAAAGGGTATTCAAATAGGAATAATTTTTATTGCTTTGGGTACTTTCGTTTGTTAATTTTTGTAATGGTAGGTTTTTAAACTTTTTTGTAATTTAGTGTTTAATTTTAGTGTTTTTAATTTTTTGTAATATTAGGTTTTAGTGTAAGGCAGCTTAGGTTTTATTTCACAGGTAAATTTGTATTTATTTTAACTAGGTAGTTAGTAAATAGTTAATAACTATTTACTAACTAGTCTACCTAGTTAAAATAAATACAAACTTACCTGTGAAATAAAAATAAAACCTAAGCTAGCTATAATATAACTATTAATTACATTGTAGCTAGCTTACGTTTTATTTCACAGGTAAGTTTGTATTTAGTTTCAAATAGGTAATATTTAGCTAATAATTGTAACTTTAATTTAACTCTATTTTTATTATGTTAAAGTTAGGGGGTGTTAGGGTTAGGTTTAGGGGTTTATAGTTTAATTTAGGTTGCAGCGGTTTAGGGGTTAATAGGTTTATTTAGTGGTAGTGATGTGGGAGGCCAGAGGTTTAGGGGTTAATAGCTTTATTTAGTTGCGGCGATGTTGGGGAGCGGCAGAATAGGGGTTAATAGATTTATTATAGTGTGGGTGATGTTGAGGTGCAGGGGAATAGGGGTTAATAACTTTAGTATAGTGGCAGCGATATCAGGAGCGGCAGATTAGGCGTTAATAGATTTATTTCCTTGGCGGCAGATTAGGGGTTAATAACATTATGTAGATGTCGGGGGCAGCAGATTAGGGGTGTTTAGACTTGGGGTTTATGTTAGGGTGTTAGGTTTAAATGTTACTTTTTTCCCCCCATAGACATCAATGGGACTGCGTTACGGAGCTATTCATTCCACGATCGCCGGTGTTAGTTTTTTTTCTGACACCTTCTCCCCATTGATGTCTATGGGGAAGGTGTGCACGAGAACGTCAAAACAGCACTTGTATTTTGTGCGGTATGGACCTTAAAAGCACCATATCACACGCACAAGCCGGCTGTTTCAAAACTTGTAATGGCTGCGCTATAGAGGATTAAATAACGCAACTTTTGTTGCATTCGTTAAATTCCCTATAACGCGCATGACTTGTAATCAACCTGTTAATCTTTTAACCCAATGTTAACTAGTACTTTTAACACTTTTATAGACTTTAAGCTCATGTTGCGTTGCATCTCACAAATGCATAAGGAACCTAGATTTTGCTATTGAACATTTCATTTTTTTTTATTTTTTTTTCAGCATTATTATTCAATGGCTTACACAGCTTTAATAATATGACAGTAGCTAAATTAATTTTGTTGAGCACTGGCACATTTATTGATTCATGTCACATATTATCCATTAAACATAGAATTTTGGTTTCATAAGTCCCTTTTTCTATTGCCTAAATATATTTTACTGAGTAGTTCTGCAGTAATGCATTTAAAGGTAGACTTTTGCCCTGTTACTATAGGACTTAACATGACAACAGGGTCCATCATAATACTGTTGTTGTTTTATATTTATTTATGTTATGTGTATTTTGTTTATCTGTTTCTGAGCACATCCCTGATTTTTTTAAGAGACCTGGCATTTAAAATCTTAAATTTCCTTTTACCACAAGGGGTTCAAAAATCACAGCTTTTTTTTTTTTTTTTGAGAAGATGGTTTCTTATTTTTATTTAAATATCAGTTTAATTTTATCCCTTCTTATATTCAAATATACAGTATATATATATATATATATATATATATATATATATATATATATATATATATATATATATACACATACAGAGGCATAACTAGAAACCACAAGGCCCAGGTGCAAGAATCTAAGAAGGCCCCCCCCCCAACAAAAAAAGTGAATTTGAAACATATCTTTTTTTTTTTTTTTTACATTTAACACAGAAAAAAATGTGAATCAGATTACATGTCTGCAAAAGGAGGTACCCTGTGCCCACAGTCTGTGAGATGGTCTGGCCCCCTATTACTGTATATAGTGACACTGTTTAAGCCACCAGTACTGTATATAGTGAGTCAGTGACACAGTCTGTAATCTGCTGATGAGATGGCTGGCCTGACCCTACCCGCCCCAGTACGTTATAAAGTGACCACAGTAGTCTGTGACATGGTCCAGTCCCCCCATACTGTATATAGTGGTATTGTATAGACACTGTTTACCCCCCATGCTGTAGTAACAAGGTCTGTAATTTGCTGGTTCCACAAACATACACACACACACACACACACATACATGCATAAATACACACACACATAAACACCAATGGGTAAAACAGAAACACTAACCCCTGTAGTCAGAGACACTAGTGAAGCATCATGTCACACTCGCATGATATCAGTGCAGGTCAATGTTTTTTATTGTAATTTTTTATTTTTAAAGTTGGGCCCCCACCCTTGGGGGCCCAGTGGCAATTGCGTCCTCTGAACCCCCTGTAGTTTCGCCCCTGTGTGTATATATATATATATATATATATATATACACAATTCATTTTCACACTTTTTAATGAGAGATACTTTTGCTTTAACTCTTTACTATAATAATTTTAATTAACACGCAACACTATAGATATGTCGTTAGCCATAGTATTTACATTTTTTGATCCTCTTAAAATGTTACATTATTGTTGTCATTTGTTAAAGCTTATAAAAAAGCAAACCAAAGAGAGAGGTGAACTTCAGTTCTTGTTCACATTAAAAAAAAATCATCTTTTACATTGTGATGTTTAAAGATTTTAGAACTTCCTTTTGTAGGCATATTGATTTTGTAAACTTAAAAAGGTACTGTTATTTAACCTTCCAAATGATTATATTAATGGCTTTATATTTGTTTTGGTTGTTTAATTTGTTAAATGGTTATAATATTAAAATAATTTTTTTATCTTCATAATTAGTTTTTTATTTTATTTGATTGATTGATTTATATATAATAAAGGTTTAACTTTTTAATGTTACATTTATCTAGTCTTTTGATCTTATTTTTGCTAATAAGCAAAATATATAATACAGTGATCAATATTCTTATTTTGGAAATAATTTTCAGTGTAAATTTTCTCGCCAATTCACTAAATTAGCAAACGTATTGTTTGAACAGTTTGGACTGTTTTGACTGACAACTATTTTTTTTCAAATTGCACAAATATTTTTTCTTGAACTGTACGTATATATATATATATATATATATATATATATACTGTGTTTGTATATATATATATATATATATATATACTGTGTTTGTATATATATATATATATATATATATATATATATTTTAAAGGGCCATAATACCAAATGTTTAAACACTTGAAAGTGATGCAGTATAGCTGTAAAAAGCTGACTAGAAAATGTCACCTGAACATCTCTATGTAAAAAAAGTAAGATATTTTACCTCAAAAGTTTCTCAGTAGCCACATCCCATTGTAAAGGACTTCTAAGCAGCATATCAGTATGTCTGTCCCGGGACAACCGAAGGATTGAGCCTCGTGCACTCTCAGGTTATTTCCCTATTCAGTGTAAGGAAGTTTACAATGAAATCTCATGAGAGTTAAGTCAAATCTCATGAGATCACAGTAAGAGTTCATGACCTCAGCACTGCTGATGCTGATTGGCTGCAGTTCATTTCTTAATTTTTAAATTTTTTTTACCTGCAGCTGGGCTGCAGCTGAGTATAACTTTTTACACAGCACTTACTCTGCTGAGCTGAGGAAATTGTGAGATAAAATATCTTCCTTTTTTACATAGAGATGCTCAGGTGATATTTTCCTGTCAGCTTTTTACAGTTATACTGCATCAGTTTCAAGTGATTTAGCATATGAGTATTATGTCCCTTTAATTATAATATACCATTGTCACTGAATCACATAGTAATTGTCGTAATTACTTTATTTCATTAAAGTTGTTTTTAGGTTTTTTTTGTTTGTTTGTTTTTTTACTGGGAGCTGCTGCTACAAAATCCAGAAAACCTGTAAGATCCCTTGTAAGAGTCAAGACAAGGAAATGATCCTTTGAAAATTATTGAGTTCACTACATTTCTCACTGTGGAGAGGCAAATGCACAACTAGGTGTGAATACTACTATTTGTTATAGGTGGTGTTATTTCTAGTATAAAATGTTAATACATCAAAATAAGGTTAAAACTATTGTACACCCTCCTGTCTAATAAAAAACAGTATTCTATTTGAAAATATTGACATTTAAACTATGGAATTGAGATACCCATGCAAAACAGCATTACAAGATTAACTGTATGTGTCACTCCTCTTTGAGACAATGGTTTTCAAATTCACATTTATTTAAAATTGAATTAAAATAAAATTTAAATAAAGTTATTAGTTTGCTGTTATCAAATTGTATTTTGCTTTGTGTAAATTTATAGAGAACTAATCTGTCTGATTTTTATGAGTATTGTTTTCATAACTTGTAAGTTTATTATATCAAGAGTTAAAAAAAAATAATTGTTAATGTAAATCTTCTGAAGGTATCAAAATCTACTACTGAATTGAATTTCTCCATGACCAGTGCCACAGTCATTATACTTCATCAAAAATTAAGAGTTTTCAATTTAGAATCTTTTTTTTTTTTAAAGAGCTCAGTTAGGATGAAGAGGAATCTTTATACAATATATTCAATATTCTACTATTATGATCCTTTTGAATCAGGGCACTAAGCACAGCCAATGTAACAGTGATTAATTCCAATTCATTAGAAGAGTTGTGCAAAGGGTCTCACGTGCCTTTTTGTGAATTAGATTTTTAATTCAAGTTCATTCCAATCTATTTGAAAAACATTAGGAAACTTGGTCATAATGTAATATTCCACTGGATTCACACTGCATTATCTTAATACATTGATTGAATTTGGCATTAAAATCCATTAGAAAAATGTAACTTTTTGTTTTACTTTTTTATTTTATTTTTCAACAGCATTTACTTTTGGAAGAAAAAATCTATTGGCTTCCTTGTCATGTATTGGCTGTTTAGTTCATGTATTAATAAACAGATTGTTTTCCTTTTTTTTAATGGAATTTTAATATAGCTCTAATCTCACTTGTACACAACTAAAATATGAAACATTAGAATATTAATTAGTGATTTGAATTTAGTTATACATTTGCTCTATTGAAATTGTTTATTGCATGTCTTTTTTTAAAATATCTTTATTAGTCTTAGCCACTTCAAATAAAGAAAAATAACATGCACTCTACATATTCAGTGTCTCACAGGACGAACATATATCAGAAATACAATCATCAATATATCGATCTTATACACAGAAGAAAAGAAAAAAAACAAAACATTTCATGTCAATATCACCCTTATCCATTTATCTGATAAGCACTGTAATAAAGTGACTAATTTTCACCTGTATATACATATAACCACAGAAAACGAAGGAATAAAAAAAAAACAGAAAAAAGAAGCAAAGAAAAAGAAAGAGAGAAAAAAGAAAAAAAAAATATTTGAAGTCCCCCACTTCCTCCAAGGATCTAAGGGATAACAGGACATCATCTAGACTATCTATTCTCAACCAGGGCTAGTCTATATCACTTCTATTTTTGATCCAGTTATCCGGAAATACCTGATGTATAACCAATGCTGCAAAGCTTACAGAGGCTACAAAAGGCAATAAAATCTGTCTCTGCAGACAAATTGGGTATGACTTAATAACCAGAGCCCAGCCTTCCAAGAACTCTTTAATTCTTTTTTCAGATACTTGCTGTAGATGGAAGGATTCAAAAATAATCTGAGCTTGGATGTCTCTTAAAACTAGTTACAAACTAGGAGAGCTCTTTTATATCCATTTTTTAAAGATATTATACCTCACTGTTAATATAATAGTGTTTAGAATATGCATTCTTACACCACCTCTCAGATCTAGAAAAAGTAACACTATATCTTCCAGAGAAAAGGAGATAGTACTTTCAAAGACTCTATTATACCAGAATTGGACCTTCAGCCATAATTGAGAGATTTTAGGACAAGTCCATAACATATGAATGAGATCATCCCGAATATACGAGCAATGCTCACACCTGAAAATTTTATCGGGAAAAAATTTAGCCAATAAAGCCGGAGATGAGTAATAATTATTTAATAATTTTAGATGGGATTCTTTCCAACGCACTGCCACCGGATATCTGGCCACTATCGAGATACTATTAAATATTTTCTCGCGGTCTATAGAAGGAATATATGGTAGCCAGAATTTAATTAATTTATCCTCCTCCAGCACACCTTGCTTGGTCAACATAATATTATAAATTAAAGAGATTGACGCATCACCGTCAATACATTTTTTAATACAGATCTTAACCTCGAACCAATCGCATCTCCTAGATGAATACCATTTCTGAGAGCTAACAAAATGTTGAATTTGAAAATACGCAAACCGATTCGACCTAGATAGAGAGAACTGCTCCCTAATAGTTTCCCATGGAAGTGTCTGTAGTTTATTATTAACTAGTTGATGTAAATATTCTAGCCCCTTAACCTGCCAGTCATAAAAAACATTTCTGGTCTATACCTGGTGAAAATAAAGGGTTCCCCCTAATGGGTAAATATTCAGAGAAGGATGGATTAATTTTAAGAAGTTTGCAGAACTTGTGCCAAGTCACAATTATATTCCTAAATGAAATGAGAGAAGATACCCCCAGGGGTAAGGAATGTGGGGCACAATGTATAAGGGCTTTCAAGGACCACGGTTTGGTCATATATGATTCGAGATCATATGTGGAGACCAGATTAGTCTGAGAAATCTAATCAATGGCAATTTTACTCAATGATGCCCAATTGTATAGTCTGATACTGGGTAAAGCCAGCCCTGCATCCGTATATTTTTGAGAAAGCCTATTTAGGGATAATCGCAGCTTTTTAGATTTCCAGATAAACTTCGAAAACCATGATGACAGATTCTTCAGATCCTTATTTAAGATCATGAGAGGCAGATTTTGAAGATAAGAGAATTTTTGGGAAAATTATAGTTTTAATCAGATTGATCGAAGCTGAAAGCGATAAAGGAAATGCAGTCCACAGCTTAAGATCATCTTGGATTTTCTCAAAAAGCGACCCAAAATTAGCCTGATACCACTATTTCGGATTTCTATTGATCTCTAACCCAAGATATTTAATAGCGTTCATTTGTGGAATTTTGTATGGGGTTGATCTAAACATCGGTACCCAAGCCACATCAGTTCGCTCTTCTCCATATTAATTTTATAGCCCGCAAATGTGCTAATTAGATTTATCGTATAAACCACTTTCGGAATAGTAACTGCCGTTTTATTCAAAAATAGTAGAATATCATCTGCATAAAGCAGTATTTTCATTTTTTGACCTCCCAAGGAGATCCCCGGAAGAACCTCGCGTAGTTTAATAGCCAAGGGTTCCAAAACAATATTGAAGAGGAGAGGCAAAAGCGGACAACCCTGTCTTGTTCCTCTTTAAAAAAGTATCTTAGGAGAGACCATACCATTTACTAACAGATATGAAACCGGTTTCTGATAGATCTTTTGTACAAAATTAAAAAAATTACCCGCAAAACCAAATTTAGTCAATGTTGAAAAAAGATGTCTCCAGGAGATGCAGTCAAAAGCTTTGAGTGCATCTAGGGTAAGGACCGCTATGTCTTTAAGGTTATTCCTCTCTTTAAGCTGTTCTGAATTCCAAATAAAGTCAACTAGTGTTATTAGTTTCCTTATATTTTTAGAGGAGCTCTGAGATGACTTAAAGCCGACCTGGTCCAGATGAATAAGTTTATCCAAGCAAGGAACTAGTCTGTGAGCAATAATGGAGGCTAGAATTTTATAATCTGCATTGAAAACTGAAATAGGCCTATATGAGGTGGGGTCCTCCGGATTTTTTCCTTTTTTTAGGATCAAGGAAATATTAGCCACTGAAAATAGAGAAGAAGCTAAATTACCCGTTATATAATAGCTGTTATATAATCTTTCTAATATTGGTATAACCTGCTCGGATAAGCTTTTATAGAATTCAGATGGTAACCCATCTGGACCTGCAGCTTTATTAAGTTTAGACCGTGATATAGCATTACTTATTTCTTCAGCTGAGATAGGGGAATTCAGCATATCCAAATCTTCTTTTTGAATTCCGGGAACAGAGACCAAAACTTCATCTGATTATCTTGATTGAATTCACCTTCCGTATATAGTTGTTGATAGAATTCAAGAAAAATTCCGGAAATCTCTTCCGCTTTGGAAGTGCGTCTACCCTTAAACTGAATCACAGGAATAAGGGGCACGATCCGATATACGGCGCAGGTTTCGGCACAAGCATGGAAACCTGTGCCGCCCGTAGTTTCACCTTGCACATCGGGCTATCACATATACGGCGCCGACAGTTTCTAAAGTGCCGTAAGTCGGACAAACTAGCGATGTCCAGAAATAAGCGTAAGTACAAATTTCTGGAGTCGCCAGCAACTTACGGCACTTTAGAAACTGCTGCCGCCTAAAATAATCAGCCAATAGAATTACAGTAGCTCTTATTCTATTGGCTATTCAAATCAGCCAATAGAATTACAGTAGCTCTCATCCGATTGGCTGATTTAAATTTGAAGGCTCAAATCAGCCAATAAGAATTCAAGGGACACAATTTTTAATTGCGTACCTTGAATTCCTATTCAGTGTACGGCAAAGATCGTATGAAGAGGATCCTCCACGCTCCATGGCTCCGCGGTCTTCAGTTCCAGCATCGCCGATCTTCAGTTCCAGCATTGCCGGTCTTCAGTTCCAGAGTCGACGGTCTTCAGCTCCGCGATCATCGGTCTTCAACTCCTCCGCTCTGTGCCGGCTGGTTCCTGGAAGAAGAAGAGGGTCGCCTCTTGGAAGAAGACTTCACTGCCTGGAACAGGACCTTCTCCGCCAGTCTTCAGGACAGGTAAGTTGGGGGTTAGACTTAGGGTTTTTTAAGGGTGGATCGGGTGGGTTTTAGAGTAGGGGTGTGTGGGTGGTGGGTTGTAATGTGGGGGGGGGGTTGTTCTTTTTTTTACAGGTAAAAGAGCTGATTACTTTGGGGCAATGCCCCGCAAATGGCCCTTTTAAGGACTAGTAATAGAGCTGATTACTTTTGTAATTTAGTTTAGGGTAGGGAAATTTTATTATTTTGGGGGGCTTTTTTATTTTATTAGGGGGCTTAGATTAGGTGTAATTAGCTTAAAATTCTTGTAATCTTTTTTTATTATTTGTAATTTAGTGTTTTTTTTGTAATATAGTTTAGTTTATTTAATTGTATTTTAGTTTAGATAATTGTAGTTTATTTAATTAATTTATTGATAGTGTAGTGTTAGGTGTATTTGTAACTTAGGTTAGGATTTATTTTACAGGTAAGTTTGTAATTATTTTAACTAGGTATCTATTAAATAGTCATTAACTATTTAATAGCTATTGTACCTAGTTAAAATAAATACAAAGTTACCTGTAAAATAAATATAAACACTAAAATAGCTACAATGTAATTATTAATTATATTGTAGCTATCTTAGGGTTTATTTTATAGGTAATTATTTAGTTTTAAATAGGAATAATTTAGTTAATAATATTAATATTATTTAGATTTATTTAAATAATTAAGTTAGGGGTGTTAGGGTTAGACTTAGGTTTAGGGGTTAATATATTTAATATAGGTGGCGGCGGTGTAGGGGGATTAGATTAGGGGTTAATATATTTAATATAGGTGGCAGCGGTGTAGGGGGATCATATTAGGGGTTAATAAATGTAATATATGTGACGGCAGTGTAGGGGGGTCAGATTAGGGGGTAATATATTTAATATAGGTGGCGGCAGTGTAGGGGGGTCAGATTAGGGGGTAATATATTTAATATTGATGGTGGCGGTGTAGGGGGTTCAGATTAGGGGTTAATATATTTAATATAGGTGGCGGCGGTGTAGGGGATCAGATTAGGGGCTAATACATATAATGTAGGTGGGGGCGGGGTCCGGGAGCGGCGGTTTAGGGGTTAAACACTTTATTAGGTATTGCGGTGGGGGATTGCGGTTGACAGGTAGAGAGACATTGCGCATGCATTAGGTTTTATTTTGCAGGCAGTTTAGGGAGTTAAGGGGCTCCAATACTCAGCGTAAGGCTTACTACGTCTGCATTTTGTGGCGAGGTGAAAATGGAGTAAGATTTCTCCATTTTCGCCACGTAAGTCCTTACGCTGTATATTGGATACCAAATTGCGCGGCTTTTCTATATCAGTCTATGGGCCAAAAAACTACTGCGTATATAGGATACCAAACCAGCGCAAAATTTGGCGTCGCCGGCTTCTGCGGGCGACGCTGCATATCGGATGGCGCCCAAGATTCTTCTTTTTCCTGGCTTTAAACAATCTAGCCAATTTTTAGCTGAGCTACCATGGAAGCTCCTAAACCGTAAATTAATTTTTAACTCCTACTCCTGATGTTTTTGCAGTAAAAAGGCGTTTCTTTCCTGCATACTATTTAAATATATATTCCAATTTGCCATTGAACGGTCACTACAGTATTCCTTGAAGGCATTTAGTACTTGATTGGTCAATTGCACATCCCTAGCTTGTATTTTCTTATTCCGGACATCCAAATATCCCTTAATGTCTCCCCTTAGAACTGCTTTGGCAGCTTCCCAAAAAAATTCTTTTTTATGCAGATATGCAGAGTTAAACATACAATACTCATTCCACTTTTGTTTCATCCAGGACAAAAATCTAGGATCACTGTATAAAAACCAAGGATAAAAAAATCTAGGAATTTTAAGGCCAATTCTATCTTGAGAGAGCAGAGCTATAGAAATAATCGCGTGGTCCGAGATCAAGATCTCTCCAATTCCTGCCTCCAATTTACCATTTGAGAGTGACTCTGCAACTAAGAATAAATCTATATGTGAAAATGTTCTGTGCGCTTTAGATTCACATGTAAAATTTTGTACATCAGGATTTAGCCTTCGCCATACATCAAAGACCTGGAGTTTCTGGCAGAGTCTCAAAAAATACTTTGAACTTCTCCTATTCTCCAAAATATTTTTACCTGATAGCCTGTTCAATTCCAGATATAGAGTCATATTAAAGTCCCCACCAATTATCAAATTCTCTTTTACAAATGGGAACAATTTAATTTTAATCTTTTCCCAAAAATCACGGTTAAATTTATTGGGACCATAATTATTACACAGAGTAAATTCAGTATTGTTTATACAAATGTGCAGAATAACAAATCTAGCCTCTGGATCTGTCTCCGTCTGAATAATCTTATAGTCTAGAAACTTATAAGAATCGCTACACCACATTTCCTGCTTCTAGCTGGGGATGTAACCACCTCCCCTAGCCATTTAATCTTAAGTTTATTGGCTTCCTGTTCTTCAAGATGGGTTTCCTGAAGAAAAGAAATGTCAGGTTTGTTTCTGGCTAAGAGTTTAATGATAAATTTATGTTTTGAGGGTGAAGAGATCCCTCCCACATTCCAGGATGGTATTTTAAGCTCCATGTGCTAGGGGATATTAATTACCCCAAAGATCCTGGAGGGAAAGGGAAGGAAAAAGGGAAGGAAGGGTAAAAGACAAGAAGGGGAGCAACATTATCTTACAATGCATTAATAGCAATTCCTTAGTTATATCTTGACTTTTAGCATTCAATCTAGATAGTTTAACTACTAAAGTATTAGAAACCCCATGGAACATTAGGGATATCAAATTATATTGTAATCTAACAAATACACTTCCTTGGCTAGAGAGTGCTAACATAGATCTCATTTGTCTTTACGAAATTCTTTCACTTCCCCCGCCTCAGAGAAGACCAGACGAGATCCACTGTACTCAACTATTATTTTAGCGGGATAGATCATTCGCGCCTGTATATCTTTGTTAATAATTTGAGTACAGAAACGAGCCATCGTCCTCTTTCTCAGTGCAGTCTCGGCTGAAAAATCCTGAAACAGTAAGACTTTACTATTACCAATTATTAATGGATCTTTCAGTTTTTTAAACAATTTCATTATTTCAATTTTATCCTGGAAATTTAATACCTTACAAATACACATTCTACTCCTACCCTGTCCTACATCAGAGTTTTTTTGGGACCAATTCTATGGGCTCTCTCAATCATAATGGGTAACGTCGATTGTGGGACACCCAGCCTCTGCGGTAGTGATATAGATGTGAACTTTAAGAAATCTTCAAATTCCGCAGATTCCGGGAGACCCACAATTCTAATGTTATTTCGTCTTGCCCAATCTTCAAGATCATCCAGATGCCCTTGTAAATTAATGATTTTAGAATCCTGTTAGGTTATTATACTTCCTTGAGCACTAACCTGATCTTCCAAATCAGAAATCCTATTTTCTGCCTCCTGCATTCTATTTGAAAACTGCCTTACTTCCGCTGATAAAGCAGTAATTCCAAGGAAATTGACCCCAACTCCTTTTTGATCATATCAAATTGTGGTGAAAATAAATCAGACAATTGAGCAATCAGAGAGTGAGTATCAACCATATTGGTCATCGACTCTGCCGTGGTATCTAAACTAGACTCGGGTACTTTAGCTCTTTTATCTTTAGCTTTAATCGGAAATCTGAAAGAGGATTTCCCCTAAAGTAAAAATGTATCCATAAATTAGTAAGTGAAGTGTGAGTGGAACAAACGTGAGAAAAAAAAAAAGACACCCCTCCTGTGTGATGTTGGAAATTCCTATGCTTATTAAGAGTATGTCCCTAAGGGCATACAAAAATGATGTGAAGAGAAAAAAAAAAGTGATCTAGTGTAAAAATGTAATCAACGTGAGTTAGGCCTCTATAGAAAGAAAATACCAATAAATATCCGAAATTATACCAGTGATCTCTGAAATGTACACCCCCTGTAGTAACTGTTATATTAATCTGTTATACAATGAGACCCAAAAAGGTATCACTCTCAGTTTATACCTAATTAGCAGACCTCTAAAATAACAGCAAACCTTAATAGGGTAGGAGAGATCATAGATTGGACTTCGCCAATACAGCTAGTGACAAAAACTTCCAATTTATGTCACACCCAAGATTTTGATTGTTCTACCCAGACGATCAATGAATAGGCTTTTAACCTCTATCTGACTAAAAAATTCCAAGCCTAAATTGGCATGTTCACAATAAAAATAATGTCTCTCTAGGTTTTGTTGCTTAGTTGTTTAACACCATGACATTAATAAACAGCTATGAAAATTAAACTTCATCCACCAAACATTGTCTATCCATAACTCAGATACAATCCCAAGCAATTAGTAGATTTTTATACCACAAGGATGGCTGTCTAACTACTTGTTGTAAAGATCATACTAACAAACCTGTAACATAGAACTCAGGTTTAATGAGTAGACCTCTAACCTCTAACTGTCTGCAATTTCTGAACGTATATCTACATTTTCACTAGACTTCAAAACCTTGAAAATAATGTTTCTCTATGTTTGGTTACGTATCTGCTTTAAACCATGAAAATATTACACGACTATGAATATAAAGCTTAAACAGGCAACCATTCTCTAACCATAAATTAGATACATTCCCTTACATTTAGTAACACTTTTAAATCACAGAAATGGCTGTCTAACTTGTTATTGTGACAGCTGAAAGTAAACAGGACACCATTCTCTAACCATAAATTAGATACATTCCCTTACATTTAGTAACATTTTTAAATCACAGAAATAGCTGTTTAACTTGATATTATAACAGCTGAAAGTAATAAATCTGTAACATAAAATTCAAGCAACTAATGTATCCACAGATCAGTGTATCAACAACACGGGGAATACAAGTACTTCTTATAAACAGCAAAGCGTCTTTATCAGGGAGTTTTACTTTTATGCACTTCTTTAGCAAAGGTGTCCTCAACTTATGAAACCCCATGCACAGACTGCTGCTATTTCCCAGCTGTATTTCTTTCTCGCCCGGGCTCCAGCAAACTTTAGCATGCAGCAGCAGCAGTAAGTTATTAGTACATTTCCGGAACAGAATCTGACCCAACACCTAGTACAGCAATTTTTTCTTTACAGCAGTTGCTGACAAACGCACTGCAATGCACAGTTACACCTGCAATGTCATCTTACGATTAAACCGGCCCATTGCAGGTACTTTGTAATAGCTGTATATGCGAGGGGTCTTTAGCAAAAGCCAGTTGCCCATGACATCTTCTATAAGTAAAGAAAGCAGCCCAAGAATGTCCTATTATCAGGCAGGAGTTCCTAGCAATTCTGGGAATGAACAAACCTGCCCTCATACGGATACCCAGCCGCTGTAATTCTATGTCCCAGCATCAAAGAAGGCAGGGAAGCAGCACCGAGGATCGGTGTCCTCTCTCAATACCACTAAGCCAGTGGACTGCACCGTTCCCTTATCGGCTGCAGCTCTCTCTTCCAGGAGAAATCCCTAAAATACTGGGGCCAGTCTTAAAGGCATAGGGTTTTGCTGTAGCATCGACCAATTATGTTGGGCTTATGGTTTGCCCCCTCCACCAAATGTATTTTCTGGGCCGACACAAGGAAAAGACTCACAAAAAAAGTCTAACCTGCAGTAGTTGTGAACCCCCGACCTCCAATAAGCCGCCCTGTACCTGCTCTTATTGCCTTTGGCGAATTCCAGGGTTTTTGCAGGCAGTAGCGATCTCAGCTTGTCTCTGCTGATCACCAAGGAGCGTCTAGGGGTATGACCGGACCTGACACTGAATGTTCACGTATCCTGTCCTTCAGAGGTCTTGACATTTTGACCCACATATTGTAGGCCACATGAACATTGTAGCATATATATTTTTCCTTTATCTTGGCATCTAATTAGGTTGTTGATTGGTCTATACACCAAGAGAATATACTGATATTTACAAACATACGGAACTAAAACCCAAGTCGGTTTTCTATCCAACTAATAGCAAAGGAGCAGCTATAGAATCTTTTGAAACTATAGTTTGTAGAGAAATAAGAGATATACAGCTGAAAAAGCTGAAAATAAGGAAACATAATCTCACCACTCAACAGTTGAAAATGATCAAAACACTTGTGAATAACTATGATCTGAGTATCAAACCAGCAGACAAAGGAGGGGGAATTGTTGTCATGAATAGGACTGATTACAGATTGGAGAATGAAAGAATTTTAAGAGACCAAAGACATATAGCAAACTGCCCTCCAATCCGGTGGAAACATACAAGAAAGAACTAATAATGATTTTGGACAAAGCGAAGGAATAGGAGATACTCAATGATAAAGAGTACAAATATATCAATATAAGCCATCCTATTACTCCTGTGATATACCATTTGCCTGAAGATCCATAAATCGCTACAGAAGCCCCCAGGAAGACCGATCATTTTGGGTATTGGATCATTGAGCTGTAATCTATCCGAATACGTCGACCTCAATTTACAAAGATACGTCAGACAATTACCTTCCTACCTTAAAGATTCTACTCAAGTATTGAACTTATTAGAAGACATACCATGGGAAGAGGGCTACATTTTAGATACCTGTGACGTTACGTCATTATATACGTGTATCCCACATCAAGAAGGGTTAAAAGCTGTCGAATTCTTTCTAAAAAAGGATGTAGAAGTTCCAGATGATCAAAGGAACTTCATCTTGGATAGCATCCAATATATCCTGATTCACAATTATTTTTGTGATGGACACTACTATTAACAGATCTGTGGTACGGCAATGGGGACCAGGTTAGCGTCTAGCTATGCTAATCTATACATGGGCAAATGGGAGCATATTTTTTGGGAATCCTGCCCAGCTAGCGCAGACCTGGTCCTCTACCGTCGTTATATTGATGATATATTCATCATCTGGAAGGGGACCCAATTGGATCTTGACTTTACCTTTGATGTTATGAATAAAAACACAAATCTGTAATTTACATACGTATGCAGTACTACGGAATTAACTCTTCTAGATCTCAAAATTGAAGTCATAGAAGGAAAGTTGGAGGCATCAACATACTTCAAAGAGGTGGATAGTAATAATTACATCCACAAGACAAGCTGCCATCATAACAACTGGAAAGACAACATCCCAAAGGGACAGCTATTAAGGATGAGGAAGAATTGTTCCACTCAAGACAAATGGGAAGAACAGGCCGCATTAATTAAATCAAAATTCTTAGAGAGAGGATACAATGAGACCATACTGGACCAAAAGATCCAATAAGTCGGGACTATCAAAAGAACTAAATTAACGAAATATAGGAAAAGTACAACAAAGACAGAAGAAGATATTTTGAATATTCTGATGATTACGGAATATAGTGAAAACAAGAACATCATTGAAAATACATTCAATAAACATTGGGGACTCTTGAAGGATGACGATGTAATAGGTGAAAAACTGCCCACAAAACCCAGGTTCATCTATAGAAAAACTAAAAATTTGAAAAGTAAATTAGCTCCAAGTATACAAGAAAAAAGATATCTGGAGTAAAAGATGTATTTGGAAAAGAAATTAAAAGTTTTTTTCCTTGTTTATCCTGTAAGGCCTGTAAACGAGGCATCAAAGCTGCAACGTTCAGTTGCTATAACACTAAGGAAGAGTATAAAATCAACAACCTAATTAGATGCCAAGATAAAGGAGTAATATATATGCTACAATGTTCAAGTGGCCTACAATACGTGGGCCAATACGTCAAGACAGGATACGTGAACATTTGTTACTCATTGAAAAATTAAACAATGATAAAGCCTTGTATAAACACTTTGCCGTTAAACATCAGGGAAAAATAAAAGCTCTAACCTTTATAGGAATACAGAAGATCAGAAAAGATTGGAGAGGAGGCCACTATGAGAAAAAACTCCTCATTGCTGAATCAAAGTGAATCTTCAACCTGGATTGTCTGTATCCAAGAGGTCTGAACAATAAAGAAGATCTGTCTCATCTGTTCAATGTGATCTGATCCTGCAAATAGTCTTCTCAAATAGTCATTCTATCATCTGGTTATCTTGGCTTTTAGCAGAGTATGCTTCATTAAACAAGCCCCAGATACTATTTACATACATCCTCTCTCTATCTTTAGTTATGCATTGACATCCCTTCTCCATTTGTACCTTTATTTAATTGTTATATGTGGTCCAGCATTCCAGTCTGATCCAGAGTTTTTAGACTGGGTCTCCATACCAATTTATTATATACACATCGTCCTCATTCAAATTAAAGATCTTATGGGTTACACCTATAGACACATTTATGTGTAAACCGTACCACATTGTTTCTATTTATGCTCTATATTAGAGCAAGGCTCACATTCACTATAATAGATTCCACTGTAAGTTGCACCTTCATAAGAGTGGAATATCTCATAGGTCCCATTATTTCAATTTTAGTTAATGATTCTTCCCTATTTGAGTAACACCATCTAGTTCTAACCATCTTCTTCCCAAATACCAAATATGTAATATGGAATTAAGTCAGACCTGCCTATTAGGATTAGTCTGTTATAAGATGTACTGGTCCAATTTCTACCTGACACGTAGGGACCCCAAGTCCCGTTCATATGTATAGTCATTAGTTTTAACAATAAACACAGTTCCCCAATTACATCATTTTTTTAATGATGTAAGGAGATAGGGCTCCATTATAGGGGTCTCATTTCCCCACAGATTGTTATTTAGATAGCACTAGAGAAAGTATTCTCAGTGACATCCGCCTAGAGCGTTCTATTTAATTTAACCAATCAGCAATTGGTCCCTCTAAGAAAGATTCCCGGAATCCTCCCCCCATTGGTCATTTGACACTCCTAAACTTTTGTCTTAGGTGTCACTATATACAAAACATATATCTATTCAGAATCAACATACTTTTTTGCGCATTATTTTCTAGGTAGTTCTCCTTTGTATCATTATTAATCTATCTTCGTTTTTACATTGAGTCATTTTCATTTTAAATCATCTTAACGTTAAGTTATTTTTATTTTTATTTTAGTTTTATCGTCAATCTCTGTAGATTACCCCAATCACTACTGCACAAATAGCAGTATTTGATCTGATAATTCTTTCTGCTACAGCATGCATTGAAATAAAACTGCCAAATGAGAATAAAGAGCAGTCACACACCTCCAAATGGGCCAATCAATATAGCCCTCAACACTCTCCAATGATCAGTCGCTATTACTCACACCTTTCTTTGACCTAATCAAAGGCGCATACCCTCTGACGTGACATCACGACCAATCAGATAGATCCATTCACGGATGAAGTCAAGTGTATGTTTAAGACTACTATTAATGCATCACCAATTGGGCATATCATAAAACAACAATAAGTTTCATAATTGGACTTTCCCCAAATTCTATAAAGATCTTTTAAGTACGATCGCAATTATGATCGCAATAGTTATATTTTGACCGGAAGTGACGCCACGATCCTTTCGGAGATAAGGTAGATAGAAAACATTATCTTGCCCTATGAACCAAACTGTCATGTAACTCATCAGTAGTAAATACTATTTACAAAGCAGATGGATTATATCTGTGTAATTTATTATATTTATTATACATACGAAACCCGAAATATGAAAAACCGGAAGTAATCACTTTCCGAATATCCAGTAAATTGCTCCATATAAGGCCACCACTTAGCACTCACAAACCTGTCTTGATAAAGGCCTAGCACGGGCCGAAACGCGTAGACCAGCACTGGTAAGCCTTATTTCATTATTGTATTGAATTCTAGGACATTCTACACTATATTTGTTTTAATTTTCCACAGGAGGATCGTCACATTGCTGTTTTTTATTTTTGAACATTTTATATTTGCTCATATCACTAGAAAAAGTATGGAGACACTATTGTTGGATTATTGTTGAATTATAACCACCACTGGCACCTTATTGTTATTTTTCATTTTTCTTTGTTTGATATATACATCCCTCACACCACTGATTACTTTGAAGACTTTTGGATTTGATTTTTCACGGCGGTTTGGAATTTTTTGAACTTCCAGTTATCATTAGACACTATTTCTATATCTATTTTAGAGATCACATGAATTGGACTATCTCTCACATTTAGGACATCATATTGAATTTATTTGTATCTATTATTGTGTACTTTTTTATTCACCGGTTTACATATTGAATGCTACAATTGTTTTATTGATTGCTACCATTGTTTTTATTCAATTCATTTTTTATTATTACTCACCCATGGATCCATGAAGTTGTTTTTACTATATTCTGTATTTTTTATTGCATGTGTGTATTTTGTATTCTATTTTTTATTGTATTTGGAAGAATTGTTTATGGAATGTGTATTTGATTAAATTATTTGGCAAGATACTATCTATCAGTCTATAGTATAATATATTTTCACACCTTAGCCTCCTTTAGGGTAGGCGCCTGGGTCTTTCTCATTTTCCTTCTTAGGAGAAGCTTGTAGGAAGGGTAAAAAAAAGTAAACTGCAGCGCAGTCACAGCCGGAATGGCTTGTCCAGACTTCAAGCTCTCGAGTGGGTCGTAACCCTGCAGAGCGCCACACTCCAACACCTTGGCAAGCTTCAGAGGTAAGTGGTGGAGAGCGGGGAGCTGATGATGCGGCGTCCTCTCACAACACCGGCATGCAGGTGCACTGCAAGACTCCTCCCCCAATGGAAGTCTGTTTATTGCATGTCATGCATTGATATTGATGGTTAAGTGGAAGCGCAATGCATTGAAACACATTCTCGTCAAACTATTTTTTCATGGACCTCATACTGTGCACAGGGGCACTTTCATGCTGGAACAGGTAAGGACCTTCCGCAAATTGTTGGCACAAAGTTGAAGGCACACAATTGTCTAAAATCTATTGTTATTCTGTTGCATTAAGATAACCCTTCACCTGAACTAAGGGGCCTAGCCCAAACCTTGAAAAACAGCCCCATACCATTATCCTTCCCCAATTAAACGTTACAGTAGGCACTAGGCATTCCGATAGTTAGTGTTCTGGCTTCCACCACAGCCAGACCCTTCCATCAGTCTGCCAGATAGTAAAGTGGGATTCATCTCTCCAGAGAGCACATTTCCACTGCTCCAGAGTCTGGGTGCTTTCTTGGCCCAGATTGTAAGACTCCTGTTGATACTTGACATTGCACATGTTGCGAGGCTTGTGTGCAGTTGCTCATCTTGTGCTGATGTTGCTTCCTGAGGCAATTAGGAACTCTGTAATGAGTGATGCAACAGATGATAGGCAATATTTATGTTGGTGATGAGAGAAGTATCTCAGATACTAGAGTGGGCAGAGACTCACAAATGTACGCTGTCAGCGATCCACAACTGGGAAGCGGACCTCCTCAGCCGGCAATCATTTCACCCAGGGGAAGGGTCTCTTCATCCGAGGTGTTTGCAAAGATATGCAGTGATTGGGGGCACACCGGAGATGGATCTCATGGCATTCCGCCTCAATACCAAGCTACCCAAGTGTGAGTTTAGTTCGAGGGATCCTCAGGTGGAATTGATAGATACCCTATCAGTACCATGCAGGTTCAGTCTCATATATCTTTTTCCTCCATTACCGCTTCTCCCTCATGTGGTGGCTCACATCAAGCAGTAGCAAGCATCTGCAATTCTGATTGCTCCATCGTGGATGCGAAGGACGTGGTTTGTGGATCTAGAGGGGATGTCCTCATCTCCTCAGTGGAGGTTACCTTGTTGCAGAGATCTGCTGATACAGGGTCCCTTCGTTCATCAAAATCTAGATTCTCGGAGACTGACTGCGTGGAGATTGAACGCCTAGTCTTAGCCAAAAGAGGGTACTCTGAGAGTGTTATCGACACTCTGGTTCAAGCTCGTAAGCCAGTTACTCATCGTATCTACCATAAAGTGTGGAGGACTTACTTGTACTGGTATGAAGAGCGTGGCTTTTCCTGGCATAAGGTTAAGAGTGCCAGAATTTTAGCTTTCCACCAGGTTGGACTGCAGAAGGGCCTATCTGCTAGTTCCCTGAAGGGACAGATTTTGGCCCTGTCGATTTTACTGCACAAAAGATTGGCTGAGCTTCTGGATGTGTTGTCCTTTGTTAAGGCTCTGGCTTGGATCAGACCCGTGTTTAAATCTGGGGCTCTGCCTTGGGGCCTCAATCTTGTTCTCAGCATTTTTCAGCAGGCTCTATGCATACTGTTGACATTACATTTTTATTGTGGAAGGTTCTTTTTTTGCTAGCTATTGCCTCTGCACGCAGAGTTTCTGAGATTTCTGCTTTGCAATGTGATCGCCCTTATCTGGTTTTTCATGCTGATATGGCAGTTTTACGCACTAAACTAGGGTTCCTCCCTAAGGTGGTGTTGAATCGTAACATTAATCAAGAAATTGTTGTTCCTTCCTTGTGTCCTAATCCTTCTTCAGCGAAAGAACGTTTGCTTCATAATCTAGATGTGGTTCGTGCCTTGAAGTTCTATCTTCAGGCTACAAAGGGATTCAGACAATCTTCCTCTTTGTTTGTCATCTATACGGTGAAGCGTAAGGGGCAGAAGGCTACTACGACTTCTCTATCTTTCTGGTTGCGGAGTGTCATCTGCTTATCTTATGAAACAGCATGACGACAACCTTCTGAGAGGATAACGGCTCATTCTACTAGAGCAGTGGCTTCCTCTTTGGCTTTTAAGAAGGAAGCTTCAATGGATCAGATTTGTAAGGCGGCTACCTGGTACTCCTTACACACAGCTTTCGGAGAAAGGTTTTGCAGGCTGTTCTGCCCTCAGAATAGGGTGCGCCTTTTTTTTCTGTTCCCTCCCATTATTCGTTCAGAGTCCTCTGGAGCTTGGGTATAGTTTTCCCAACAGTAAGGAATGAAGTCGTGGACTCTCCCTGCCTTATGGAAGGAAAACATAATTTATGCTTACCAGATAAATTCCTTTCCCTTCTGGCAGGGAGAGTCCACGACCCTGCCCGAAATTTATTTTTTTAATGGACGGCTCCCTTTTTATATTATTTCTTCTGGCACTTTTTATACCCTGATGTTTCTCCTACTTTTCCTTGTTCCCTCGGCAGAATGACTGGGGGATAGGGGAAGTGGAAGGGATATTGAATCCTTTGACTGGGGTGTTTTTGCCTCCTCCTGGTGGCCAGGTGTTGTAATTCCCAACAGTAAGGAATGAAGTCGTGGACTCTCCCTGCCAGGAAGGAAAGGAATTTATCTAGTAAGCATAAATTATGTTTTTTCTTCTGGAGCCAAGTGCGGATATTGACTGTGTACTACTAAAGTTAGAGGGTAACAGATTCAGGAGAAATTTAAGAAAGCATTTTTTTACAGAAAGGGTGGTGGATTTATGGAATGAACTTCCATTTGAGGTGGTAAACACAAAGACTGTAAAGGAATTTAAAAATGCCTGGGACATGCATAAGGCTATCCTAAGGAAAAAGTAACATGTAATATGGGTAGACTTGATGGGCCTTTTTGGTTCTTATCTACCGTCAAATTCTATGTCTCTATGTTTCTACTTCAGATGCCTTTTAATATGGAGACTGGCATCTCAAAAATGTAGCTAAATCCCAAGACATTATTTCTTAAAGTGAAGGTCAATTTGGATGAATTAGTACCCGGTTTTTAATAAACCTATTAAAAACAAGGGCACTTTAATTCATCAAAATTTACATTTCACTCCTTTTCTTCAAAAACTTACCTTTTAATCCTGTCAGCCTCAGCAGCGCTTTCTCCGCCCGTCGCAAGTCCTCTTCACAGGTCCAAAATGACAAATCCAGCTTTCTCCAATCACGGCATTGCATCAGGCCGTTATCCCCCTGGGAGGGGCTATGATTGGAGAAAGCCGGATTCATAATTTCTGACGTCAGAAGAGGCTTCCGACGGCTGGGGGGGGGGGGGGGGGATCGCTGGAGCGGCATTCAGGATTAAAAGGTACGTTTTTGAAGAAAAGGAGTGGAATGTCAATTTTTTTTTTAAATATAATTTTTATTGAGGTTTAGTTAAAGGCATACATAGATCATAATAACAAATTCTTATGTCACATGAGATAAGGCTTCAATGTTACAGGAGTAATAAAATAGACATGAAAAAAACATATAGCCAACAAATTGCATAGCTTGCAAACATTATACAGATAGGATGCTAATCTTTCATGAACCTTCTATATGAGGCAATAGTTTACTCTTGGACCAACAAAAGTAACAGGTAGTAATGGAGTGAAAGAAGGAAATTTTAACTAAGGAGACCACTTTTGGATCTCATTAATAAACCTTGAATTTTTTAAATTTAACAACAGTTTTATTCCTGAGGTCCCGAAGATTTATACAACATAGGACAGGAAGGGTATTAACTAGGAATAATAATGAATCCTCAGGGCTACTCATAAATTATGTAAATTATTAAAGTAGATAAGGGAAATGTTATGAACTAAAATTAGCAAGTTGAATGGTCGCTTTGCTAGAGTATGGCATAGGCAAGATAAGCCATATAGTTAGCCCTCCAACATTAGGAGGTATATTACAAGGGGGGGGGGGGGTAAGTGAAATAAGGTTTATGCGATTTATGTGGTATATCATGGATAGGAAGATAAGAGTAACAGAGCAGGTCCAGCCAGCACTAGAAACATATCCACTACTGCTATGTAACAGAGCCGTAAATCACATCATAGCCCCAGCAGGCTCAAGAGATTAAACTATGGCACAAATTCTTAACTTCTATTTATATGGCTTTAGAGGTTATGTTGCAGTAAGGGAAAAAAAACAAATAGACATAGATAACCCAGTACAGTTAGTGGCATGTGAGAATTGAAAGTAACCCCTTATATTGAAATGTGATTAATCATGTTACGCATGGCTCACCACCTCGGCCGCTGGCAGCGTCACCATACAAGACCAATAAACAGGGGTTATAAGAATATTTCTAAGCAGATACACAGCAGTCAAAGGTTATGAGATACTGCGTCATGGACTTGACGCATTCCTATGTTCAACATATGCTTTTGCAGAGGAAAGGCTCCAATATTACTGCCAAACAGCTTACTCAAAGACTAGAGGTGCTTCGAAGTAGTTGAAAATTTTAAATTAGGGTGCTACCGGGAGTATCTATAGGTACATATAGATATTAACTTACAAACAAGTGCTTAGCACCTATGAACTAAGTGTATTAGAGTAAACACATAACTAGGAACTGTGCTATAACCTTAGAACACTAGGTGAACATAAATGCTGTGCCCAAATAAGATAAGATATGTATGGGATGGTAGATCTGATTTGTAGGGGTGTACAGTATCCTAATACCCCTTGGTGCTAAAAATGCAGGATATCGCAGTTAAACATGGTACAGATGCATCAAATTAGTACAGGAGATACAATATACCAAAACTTTCTACATGTTGGCTCCAACTATAATAAAAAGAGTCTCTGGAACAGTGACTAAGATAGACAATGGAGCTAACAGGGTACACATACAAACAGTTCCAACAACCTAAGAATTGCAAAGTATATGTATAACCTACACTTGGTCTGGAGTGTTAGAAATTCAGAGAACATTAATGTTAAGGTTAAACAATTGCAGACATTGGGAACATTAAAGTAAGAATATTAAATGGTAAACAAGTGTACAGCCAATACATTGCAAAGGTCAATTTAAAACAGAGAGCAAGGTAGTAGTAGTGGGCTCATTGGATTGCTGTGAAAGGATGCGGCATAAATTATATTATGTATTGCAACCCAGCCTTTCCTGTGAGCAATATAACTGGAAATACCCACTTAACCTTAAATAAAGTGACATGTTCATATCCAGAGGTGGGTTTCTATCAGAGTCAAAGTTTAGCACAAACTGTTGTTGAGTTCACACCTATTCCAAATTAAATGTCCTGTGGTTCACTAGAGACTAGTCTAAAACACCGGGCAGGGTAAGAACTCCGAGGTGTTTAACCTATACCTCTTTTTAGATGAACCTGTGAGATGAAAAACCCTTCTGCCAGGTGTGATAAATTTACACTCTTGCTCTCAAGGTAACCCACACCCGCTGTTGAGGCATATAAAGATGTTTCCCCAATAAACCAATCCTCACGTGGCTGGACACAAGAGTCACTGTAGGCCATAGAGCAAGATGCTTGACTTCTCACCAGGATACTGTGATCCGTTACAGCGATGTAGGGTATGTTGGTCTTTGAGCGAACTGCTCCCCAAGGTTTGTCCACAGTGCCCGCTTCAATCTCGAGGGTCATCTCAGCAATCTGCTTTATTTCCAAAGCGCTCCGCATCTGTTGACAAACTAATGGTGGGTGCTGGGACCTCAGGGCGCCCACATTATTCGGAGCAGTTATGGGAGTAGGGAAGTGGGCAGTGCGCGCTACAACCTCTGTTGCGGTCTGTTGAGGCGGCATGGGAAGTAAGTGGTCAAACACCTCTCTGAATCCGTCTATCAGGCTATGCATCTGCTCCAAAATACACTCTGCCGTCTCCATAAATAAGCAGGGTGTTAGGCTCTCAGTTAGGGAGTAAAATAGTAGCTTCTGGTCTGCCTCACTTCCCGCTGTATGTGATGCCTAGGCCGCAAGATGGCTGCTCAGAAACCTGTTGTCGGCATTACCCGTACTAGAGTAGTGAGAATCTATCCAAGTGGGGTTGCTCTTTGCAAGGGTAGTTGACCGGGAACAAACGTGCTCTCTGAGCTTCCAAAATATCTGTAGAAATAAATTTGGATGATCGCTAGAAGTGTATTTTATGTAGAATATAGCCGGAGCTGCTGTACTATCGACCGTCCATCTGCAGAGCTGACTCCACCCCCTGGAATGTCAATTTTGATGAATTAAAGTGCCCTTGTTTTTAATAGGTTTGTTAAAAACCCAGCACTAACTCATTCACATTGACCTTCACTTTAATCTAATCATATGCTTCTTACTTTTTGCACATTGTTACATATGAAGCTGCGCTTAAAGTTAACCCATTATAATCTGCAATGGGATGGTACCTTTGTTTGCTTTTGCAGGTTGCCAGAAGCTTCCAGAAACATGTTTGCAGGACGCTAGTCCCAGGATAAAGGATGAAGGAGTGTAATTTTCATTCATATCTTGATAAAAAAAAAATGGATATTGCAGAAGATCCCTCTAGAACTTTGCAGAAGATCCCTCTAGAACTTTGCAGGTAGAGAGACACATGACTGGCTAATTGAAGCAGCAATTTTCTCAAGATCCATAGGAGCAAGATAAACACTTTGCAGCTAGTTGATCTGAGAATGTTGTTGGACCAAACCACCTCTTACAATTTGTGCCAGGAAAGACATCTGTTGGATTATTCCAGCATGAACATCACTTAGCTTCCATCCTTTGTTGGATAATTTGTACAATTAGTTTTTGAGATGCATGAAGCCAGGTCAGAATGCAGGTTACAGAGGAGGCAGCACATATTCATAGTCAGGGTAAAGACAAGTCATGGAAGGGGGCACAGATGCACAGTCTAAACGCAAATCAGGGCATATGGCACAGCTTCAAATTCAAGTTAACCATTTAAAAGCAACAGATCATAGGGACTGAATGAAAGTAGCAGACCTGCCAACAACTTAGCACCATGTCAAGATTTATATACTCACCTAGGTGTGAAATCATTGTGCGCACCTGTTGGGAAATGAGTGTATCACTAGAATTTGTAATCACCTAAAGAAAACAAGTTGACTATCTTTGCCTGAAGTTTTGTATGCAGACAGATTTGTGTGCTTAGTAAAAATAACTAAGCACACAAATCTTAGTAATGCCACTTAAAAATGTTCTCATTAGGGATTTAAAAATAATTAAAAAAAAACATTTCTATGTGCATGTGCAGTTGATGCCAACAGAATAATTTTTGATATGCCTTTTATTCTTTCAGATTTTCTTTGTATTGGGATAACACGTTTGGTTGAAATTTAGTATATCTGTTTCACAACAAAGCTGGAAAAATGAAATGAATCAGTAAAGTAGTTCTGAGAAATTTGAAACCAGTTTTTGTGTATTTTTTCATGATGTTTGTATTTACTACAATAGCCTTGATTAAATAAAAAACTCTGTAGTTAACATGTTTTTGAAGAAAATTTGATTTGTCTAATTCAATAGCTTTCATTGTCACACAGCTATGTAGTCTCTCAGTCTTAAAGAAGTCCTGAGGGTGAAATGTAATACTCCAACTAGAAGTCCTGGACTACCCTCAGAGCATGAACCACCAAATTGCTAATAAGAAAGGTTTTGGTTTTTTTTAGGCTCTTTCAAAAATATCATACCTGGTTGCTATATGACATTATCACAGCTGTGGCATTTTCCTGTGAACATGATGGGACCCGTAGTCCATCCACAATGGAAGATGTGGCATGCATATTGTGATAGACAGACAACCTGAGACTGTCCTACTAGCCATTCATTTGGGAAGTGGACTTTCTAAGTCGTCAAAATCTCTACTCAAGATAGTGAGCTCTCCAGCGGCAGTTTTTGTCCAGATTGTGTGTTGCTGTGGTGGGCCATAGATAGATCTGATGTCAGCTTGTTCTCAGTGGTATTTTCCTCTCAGACAGAACCTATTATCTCAGATTCCATTATTTCATTCTTTTACCTTTTTGATTACCTTGTATATAAGCCTTTGCAAACTGCCCCCTTATTTCAGTTCTTTGACAGACTTGCACTTTAGCCAATCAATGCTTACTCTTAGGTAACTCCACGTGCATGAGCACAGTGTTATCTATATGACTCACATAAACTAACACCCTCTAGTGATGAAAAACTGTCCAAATGCATTCATATAAGAGGCAGTCTTCAAGGTCTAAGAAATTTGCACACGAACCTCCTAAGTTTATCTTTCAACTAAGAATACCAAGAGAACAAAGCAAAATTGGTGATAAAGGTACATTGGAAAGTTGTATAAAATGACATGCACTATATGAATCATGAAAGTTTATTTTGGACTAGACTGTCCCTCTAATGTATTTGTTATGTTTAATGCAACTTTTTTTTAGCCCTAACCCTTTACCACGTTTCTTCAGTCACTCACATTTACGTTCAACTTGTAATACTCCGGCAATTTAAGGTGGGTGCGATATTTAATATAGCGTGAGTGCTAACGTTAGCTCGCCACTTGTAATCTAGCCCTAAGACTTTTGTTCAAGTTCTGATCAGAATTGCATCTTTTGTTCAGCTTGTATCTCATCTATAGCTACTTGCTATTTTTTCAGCTAGAAAGTATGTGAAACAGCACCAAACAATTTGTTAACAGCCATGGAGTTAGTAATAAGCCACTTCCACATGTACAAGTAAAGAAGATAGTTCCAGCCTTAGTTAAATTTAAAAAGGGACCTTTATTTCTTTTTCATGGTCCAAAGTACAAAACAAAAGCTACAACATTTTGAGCCTATACAAGGTTCTGGCTATGTTTTCAGCTAGAAAGGTATCGGGGTTGGGGCCTGTATCTGATTTGTCAGCTATATCTTGCAGTCTGCCTTTGCTTATCTTTTATTGAGATAAAGCAGTTTGAGAACTAAGGTTGTGTCTTCCCATACTGTTACCCAAGACATTGTGGTGCCCTCACTTTGTTAGACTTCTAAGACAGATAAGGATAGGTACCTTCATAATTTGAATATGGTTAGGGTTTTAGCTTTTTATATAGAAAGGACCAGATATTTTTAGCATTAATTAGGTAGTAGTCAAGTCACATCCTTATGGGATTACAGCTCTTTCTACTGGGTCTTAGACTTTTTGCAATATAGCTTCTAAAGATCATTCGTGCATACCTTTGCTAAGTCTTCTCATTTTGTCTTTGCCATGACTGATGCTTCTTTGGTAGGAAGGTTCTTTAGTCCATTGTGCCTATTTCCATTTATTAGCCCCACACATTTTTATGGTTTTTTTGTGTACTTCACTGCTTGAGTATTTGATCCAAATCTTATGGATCACAGACTCTCACCATCTTATGAAAGAACATATAATTTATGCTTTCCTAGAAAATAACTTTCCTTCATAATGATGAGTCCACAAGACCTAGTTTTATTGGTTCCAGTTTTTTGTTGTACTTCAGCTTCCCTGATTTGTTCTGTTTTACTGTCTTTGTATTTGCTTCTCTGCTTTGTTCTGTTTTACTGTCTTTGTATTTGCTTCTCTGCTTTGACATCTGAAAAACCGAGGCTAGTGGGGAGGACTACTGGCAAGGGAGGGGCAAAGTTCTGGAATGTTAGCTGTGTTTTGCCGCCTCCTTCTGGGCAGTACCTAATATCCCACATTATGGATCGTGGACATCACGTGCACTATCATGAAAGATATTAATTTATCAGGCAAGCATAAATTCATTTTGTAGCTGTGAAGAATGTTAAATTAATTTAAAAGGACAGTCTAGTCAAAATGAAACTTTCATCATTCAGATAGGGAATGCAATTGTAAACAACTTTCCAATTTACTTTTATCTTGAAAACCGCCTCCTACCTTAGTGCATTTTTATAGTTTCCCACAGTTAGACACAGCTAGTTCATGTGTGTCATATAGATAACATTGTGCTCACTCCCGTGGAGTTATTTAGGAGTAAGCACTAATTGGCTATAATGCATGTCTGTCAAAAGCACTTAGATAAGGGGGCAGTCTGCAGAGGCTTAGATACAAGGTAATTACAGAGATAATAAGTGTATTAATATCACAGTGTTGGTTATGCAAAACTGGGGAAGGGGTAATAAAGGGATTATCTATCTTTTTAAACAATAACAATTCTGGAGTAGACTGTCCCTTTAAATTAATCTTATGGATTGTATTGATATGTGCTAATCCACATATTCAGACATGCAATAAATTAAATGAACAATCTCATAGGTCTCAGAAAGAAACTAAAACACTGAAACTAATTTTTATCTTTAGGTTTTAAAAGACCTCCAATTCAAATTGGAATCCAATTTTTGAGCTACACTTACCACTGCATTCACCATATTTAAAAGAATTGCATTTTGATTTGAGCTTAAATTATGGCTATATTACAGCCATGAATGTCAGCTGTGGTAATTTCCTAGGCAAAAGCTCAAGACCTCTGATTCTTAAAGACAGAAACAAAAATAAATGTTGTTTTTTTTTTGTAGTCAAAAGAAATTATACTGCATGCAAAATTGATTTATCTATAAATAAAGTAAATATTAAATCACTCTTTAAAAAAATGTAACGGCCTTAGTATATGCCAAGCACATAGATTATTGGGTAATTGTACTAAGACTGAGAACACAGTGAACAGTTTGAGGTATTCAAAATTACCATTAAAGCAAATATTATATTACCATGAAAACTATTATCAGTTAAATTTCATTCTCATGAACTACTATTTTTAAGGCGGTTTACATTACTTTGTGCCAAACATGTGTGTGCAAGATGTTTTAATATGCAGACATTCAGAAAAGCTTGTGAAAGTTGCAATGGGGTTGCCAAACTCAGAATAGTACAAGTAAAGCTGTGAAGAGTTATGTAATAAAAGCAGGAAGTCAGGGGAACAGAGTGTAGTATCACAGTGTATTCCAGGGAAGTACAATATATTCCTGTTTGTTGGTACCAAAGCAATAAATAGTTCAGTGAGTATACTACTATGGTCGCATGCTAACCATTCTAATTAAAAATGTGAGAATACCTCACACTTTTATTTTTTCAATTAACATTATCCAGTGATTTTTAATACACAAACATTTTTTTTATTATTTTTTGTTTATTAATCAGATGTGCCTGTGTTAAAAAATAAAAAATAAATACTTCTTGATTCATATAGAGGATACAATTTTAAGCAACTTTCCAGTTTATTTCTATGATCTAATTTGTCCCATTCTCTTGGTATCCTTTGTTGAAGAAGCATCAATGCACTACTGAGAGCTAGCTGAATTCATTGTGTTTGCCAATAACATGAGGCATATACTATGTGCAGTCACCAATCAGCAGCTCCTGAGCCTACCTAATTATCCTTTTCAATGAAGGATACCAATAAATATTAAAAAAAAAATAAGTATATATAGATATAGCCTGAGGAAACAGCCCTGTGGTGGCTGAGAAACGCGTCGCTGGTTTTAATAAAAAGTTTTTAAATATACACTTGCTACCAATTTTTTATTCTGCTTTTGTTGGGGGCAGAATATTTTTCTCTGCTGATTTTATTCTCCCAAGTTGTGACTATCCGCATCCTGGTTATTGGATTCCACAGTCCACTGGGCGGCTGAGAGGTCCCAGTACTGCTAATACTGCACCTGGCGGTGCCTTGCCTCTTGTAAGTGCAACTTTAAATCTTCTTTATTCGTTGTTAAAACGTTACTGGGCTATGCTTGTGCCTTTTTTGTTCTTCCAGGCATAAAATGATAGGCCCTTGCTAAAGATCATCTCTATCTGGCTGGAGTTATCAGTGAGCTGGACCACTGTTTGAGTGCCAGACTGCCACAATAGCACCAATTGGATGCGCCTCACTTGTGAGTATATTTCCTATCCTGTTGACGTTGTGTGTCTGGCTGTCCTGACGTTACTAGGCCATGTTTGGCGCCTCTGTGCTTTTTTCTTCTTAGATCACGATACATCAGGATGACCGTCCTATGACAGAGAGCTGCCTTCCTCCTTTATTATTTGTATGGACATTTATGATATTTGCATATATCATTCTGGTTTGGGTTATTCTGTGAGCATTCTATCTCTATAGAGTCTGATTTATGTTTGCACGTTTTATTTTATATTTATTTTTATTCTATTTTATTTTATTTTACTATTTATTTTTTATTTTTTAGTATTCTGTTAGCGCCCCCTATGAGTGTGGTGTATATTTTATATACATCACCCTCTAATATCTTTTGATACTAGCTAATGAAATAAAAATGGGATAGGGCCTTGGAGAATTTGCAAAAGTTTTACTATTATGCTAACAAGATAAAATGTAAAAAGGCAGCCTCAGGATCTATTTAAAACCAGCAAGATTGTGGTGAGAATTGAATCCCGACAGGATTAGGTATATTTGCTGATTATTATGATAAATACGCTTTTTGTTATGAATGAGGTTTCATCTGTTATTAGCAGATTAAATAATGCAAAATACCCAGATGTTTCTGTAACAGCCACATCAGTTATTTTGTTTTTTTTAATAGTATATAGTTAAGATTTTAATAGTTTATTAATAAAATGTAATAATTTTAAAATTAAATACAAATGTGTTAACAGTTAAAAGGGCGTGAAACCCCAATTTTTCTTTTATGATTCAGATAGAGCACGCAATTTTAAACTACTTTCTAATTTACTTCTTTTATCAAATTTTCTTTGTCCTTTTGGTATCTTTTGTTAAAAAGCAGGGACAAAACTTGGCATTGTTCACGTGTTGAGAGCACTATATGGTAGTAGTTTTGCAAGAATGTTATCCATTTGTAAGAACACCAGATGGCAGCACTATTTCCGGCCCTGCAGTGCTCTTGACACAAATCTCTTCAACAAAGAATACCATGAGAACAAAGCAAATTTGATAATAGAAATAAATTGAAAACTTTTTTTTATGTCCCTTTAACTCAAAATAATGAGGATTTTCTTATTCTCAGGGCTAGGAAAGTACACTTCAGACTTCTTAAGGCTGATCCTACATTCAAATTTGTTTAATTGCCTTTAGCAGATAACAGCTGCAAAACAATGCACTCTAAACAAACATAATGACCGTGGCTGTTCTGCAGACTTTAGCCTGATTGTCTCCTCCAAATAAAGCAAGTAGTGGGTAAAATTTGTTATTTGATATGTTATTCTATAGGGAAATGTCTTATATAAACACACACACACACACACACATATATATATATATATATATATATATACAGTATATATATATGTATATATATATATATGTTCAAACAAACTCAGGAGTGCTTGGTAAATTCAATCATCTCTTCAGAAACCGTGTAGAAGAGATCCTGACACAGGATTAAGTCCCAATAAATGTAATAGGGAACACAAAGTCAAAGTATGTAGATACGGATAATCCTTACTCAACCCCCTGAACCTCCACTTCTGCCTCTGTGTCGGTACAGTCCGATAACAATCAGATGTTACTACAGTTCTTACCCCTTCCGGGCTAAGTAGATACCTTGGATTCACTGCGGATTTCAAATCCTAGTGGGCGATGAGACCCCTCCAGGACAGGTCCTGGCTGTGCTTCCTCTACGGTAAATAGTCGGCTGTGCGTGTAGCGTGTAGCATCTCCTAGTCGGTACTTCCTGATGCGTCACCAGCAGACTGTGAGGCTATTGGTAGGAGGGAGGAAGGAGAGGCTCCTTGGCAACAACAAGTTCTTGACAACGGAGAATCAGCTAGCAGTGAGCGGACAAAAAGCAGTATACCCAACCGCGTAGTGACAATACAAAAGAGCAAAATAGTCATGCTGAAACTGCTGGAGTCAAGCAAATCTCCTGTTTATTTAGGAAAGTCCTTTATTACAAATATGACAAGGCACAGTCATGGAAAAACGCATGTACGCATGTGCGAAACATATATATATATATATATACAGTATCTCACAAAAGTGAGTACACCCCTCACATTTTTGTAAATAGTTCATTATATCTTTTCATGTGACAACATTGAAGAAATTACACTTTGCTACAATGTAAATTAGTGAGTGTACAGCCTGTATAACAGTGTAAATTTGCTGTCCCCTCAAAATAACTCAACACAAAGCCATTAATGTCTAAACCTTTGGCAACAAAAGTGAGTACACCCCTAAGTGGAAATGTCCAAATTGGGCCCAATTAGCCATTTTCCCTCCCCGGTGTCATGTGACTCGTTAGTGTTACAAGGTCTGAGGTGTTAATGGGGAGCAGGTGTGTTAAATTTGGTGTTATCACTCTCACACTCTCTCATACTGGTCACTGGAAGTTCAACTTGGCACCTCATGGCAAAGAACTCTCTGAGGATTTGAAAAAAAGAAAGGTTGCTCTACATAAAGATTGCAAGACCCTAAAACTAAGCTACAGCAAGGTGGGCAAGATTATACAGCGGTTTCACAGGACAGGTTCCATTTAGAACAGACCTCGCCATGGTCAACCAAAGAAGCTTGGTGCGCATGCTCAGCGTCATATCCAGAGGTTGTCTTTGGAAAATAGACTTTTGAGTGCTGCCAGAATTGCTGCAGAGATTGAAGGGGTGGGGGGGTCAGCTTTTCAGTGCTGAGACCATACGCTGCACACTGCATCAAATTGGTCTGCATGGCTGTCGTCCCAAAAGGAAGCCTCTTCTAAAGATGATGCACAAGAAAGCCCACAAACAGTTTGCTAAAGACAAGCAGACTAAGGACATGGATTACTGGAACCATGTCCTGTGGTCCGAAGAGACCAAGAGAAACTTATTTGGTTCAGATGGTGTCAAGCGTGTGTTGCGGCAACCAGGTGAGGAATACAAAGACAAGTGTGTCTTGCCTACAGTCAATCATGGTGGTGGGAGTGTCATGGTCTGGACCTGCATCAGTGCTGCCGGCACTGGTGAACTACAGTTCATTGAGGAAACCATGAATGCCAACATGTACTGTGACATACTGAAGCAGAGCATGATCCCCTCCCTTTGGAGACTGGGCTGCAGGGCAGTATTCCAACATGATAACGACCCCAAACACACCTCCAAGACGACCAATGTCTTGCTAAAGAAGCTGAGGGTAAAGGTGATGGACTGGCAAAGCATGTCTCCAGACTTAAACCCTATTGAGCATCTGTGGGGCATCCTCAAATGGAAGGTGGGGAGCGCAAGGTCTCTAACATCTACCAGCTCTGTGATGTCGCCATGGAGGAGTGGAAGAGGACTCCAGTGGCAACCTGTGAAGCTCTGGTGAACTCCAACCCAAGAGGGTTAAGGCAGTGCTGGAAAATAATGGTGGCCACACAAAATATTGACACTTTGGGCCCAATTTGGACATTTCCACTTAGGGGTGTACTCACTTTTGTTGCCAACGGTTTAGACATTAATGGCTGCGTGTTGAGTTATTTTGAGGGGACAGCAAATTTACACTGTTATACAGGCTGTACACTACTTTACATTGTAGCAAAGTGTCATTTCTTCAGTGTTGTCACATGAAAAGGTATAATAAAATATTTACAAAAATGTGAGGGGTGTACTCACTTTTGTGAGATACTGTATATATATAATGGATACATACATACATGCTTTAAGGAAAGGGCAATGTTCACCAATGGAGGAAGCGTAAAAGATATTTCTTTCATAAAAGCATAAAAGTAGTGAAAGTCCACGATCCATTATTCCTTGGAATTATACTCCTGACCATAGGAGGAGGCAAAGATTGCAAAACTCCAAGAGCCCTTAAAAGCCTCCCACCTTACTGGAAAAAAGTCTTGTCTTTGCCTTCACAGGAAAAAGGTTGAAAAGGGAGGTGCTCCAGGTGTTTGTGAAAAAGTTTCTCAGACCTATTTGAGGCACAGTTTCCCCTCATAGAGCTACTGTTTGAACAGAGTGATGTCTATGGAGTATGGGTAGTAGCACAAGAACACCCTATTGGAGTTAGTCACAGTCTTGCAACAGATGTTGCTGGAACCGGTCCCTAGCCTCCTCCTGTTGGTTTATTGTCATACTCTACATATTTAGATCCTCTGCAGTCATGCATGCAGAACTGGATTGGCTATCTACTAGAAACAGTTTTTTCTGTTATGGTAAGTCCAGTTGTATGGGTGCCTATCAGGTAAGTGTGGTGGTTGTTGGGCACCTGTTTAGCCTGTTGGGTATTAGTAGGTACTCACAGGTATATCATAGCCTGGCGACCATTATGTCAGGTATTTTAGGCCTGGGTATATAAGAATATTATTTCACTCTATGTAAGCCTTGAGGTGCATTAAGTATTTTATTTTTAGCACATGTCAGTTTGTCTGCCTGGGTCATTTTTTTCACACGGCTGCTTGATTGTAAATATTGTTCTTTTCATGTGCCGGCTTTAATCGGCATGTCTATTTTCTGTGTGGCTGCTTGATTGTGCTTATCAGTTTTTTTTTCTTGTTTTTTTCTTATACACTGATCACCTACACTCCAGTAGGTGCACTATTTGACAGTTACATGTTGGGTTTTATAGCACGTTTAGTTTCTTGTTCACATCTGCATGTTCCGCCTGTCGTCGGGTTATCGCTCATCTGATGCTATATGGATATTTAACACTCCTGAAGCTTGCTTTTTGCCTCTGGTGAGGGGGGTAATATTTTATTGCTTCCAAGAGCTGCTTTATTTGGTTGCAAGGTTACTTTATTTGTCCTTTCCTTTCTTCTCCTTTCTTTCTCCTTTCTTTCCTTTCTCTTCTCTGCCCTCTCTACTACTCTCTTCCTTCTCCCTATACCTTATATACCTTTTAAATGACAAGCCTCTTCAGCTAATACTTCCCAAAATGGATAATGGTGGGTATCCATTTTGGGTTAGCCTTTGAATGTGATTGGTTAGTATAATTCTGAGATATATTTTTGTATTTCTGCACTTCTAGCTATTTCTGACTTTTGAATAGCTGTTTCTTAGGCCACCAGTTGCGCTATTAATCATGCTCCTGACATGGCTTCTGGCCTGGACTTTATTTTAACTAAAGGAATTTATTGCTTTATTCTTGTAAATGAACAGGTGTGTTCTTGGGAAACTTTCAGCAAGCTGAACACTAAGCATTTACATCACACACATACATACATATATATATATTTATATATACACTCACAAATACATATATAAAAGTTGATCATATTTAGCAAATTACTCATACTGTAACAGTCCCGCCCTTGTGGCCATGAGAAATTTTTGGATTGGCCACACATTATTAGAGTAATTGCTTGTATCTTATTTGTTGAAATCCTAAATTACTATTTATTTATGAGTTTCGCTATCTAAATTATTAAAAGAAAATTACAAAACTAACAATGATCCATTTTATATATATAAACCAATGGTAATGTGTTCATGTGAGGTGAAGCAATAATTTAGCATAGAAACTGGACACGACAGACCCATATAGGCCTCTTTTTCATGAAACACTTTAGCTTCTGTAATACGTCTTCTCATAAGTCATTGACCATGGCACCTGGAAAATGGTAATGTTCTTTTCTTCCTTTTCTTTTTGCAAGTCTTTCCTTCTTGATGATGTCTGTAATCACCCATGTCACAGAGGCTCTTTCTCACTGTTGGGGTTGGCAGCAACAAATAAACTTCAGTAACCCTTATTTTCCCAAGTCATAAAGCATAAAGTGGGAATGTCCTTTTACTTTTCAGAAAGCTTTTCTCCTTAATGACTTCCGTAGTTTCACAGAGGCTCTTGTTGATGCAGCAATTATATTGGAAACTTCTCTCACCTACAGTTGGTCTGGGCTTTTCTTCTAAGTCTTTTCCCAGCTAATATGCTTCCCTCTTGTGCAGATGGTGAGGACTTTGATTTGCAGGCAGCATCCTTTTGAAACAATCTCTTACTTTGGGCATTGCAGTCATCTTTTTGGAGTAGCTTATTACTTGTTGCTGGTAGTAGACTTCTCTCTGGTCTGTGGTTGCTTGTTGTCACTACTGGCAGTACACTACTCTCTTATATGTAGCTGGTTTGTGCATTTCTTGTTGTCGCTGCTGGCAATACACTTCTCTCTGGTCTGGAGCTGGTCTGTGGGTTTCTTGTTGTCACCATTTTGAAGGCTGATGGATGAGCATCTACTGTCATAATAGTGGAAAACTTGTGAGAAATATTTTTCTTTATCAGCAAAAGATTGAGGATTATATTTGAATGTGGTGTCAGAGTCTATGTGGCCAATGTTAGGGTAGAAAAACACTAAATTTATCTCCTGAGAATTTCCTAGTCACATTCACCTCATTCCTAATTTAGGATTGAACAGAACACCATTTGGTACTCTACAGAAACTGTATAAATCAAACACATACATTCATGCATATATCCTGTACCTAAATAGACACCAGTTAATAATTACAATAGAGTCTATTTAATGCCTACACTAATATCCCTACATCTTTATACTGTATATCTTATTTCTCTAAAGTTGGAATTATTGCATCTTTAACACTGACTGATTTCCATTACATATGATTGCCATATATATTCAGCAGTTACTGAGAAATACCAGGTAAATAGCTTAACATATTTAACAGGACTGTAGCAATGATGATTTAAAAGGATATCCTTCTTGAATTAAATAAGCAAGAAATAATTACCAATTTTAAAACTATGTTTAATTATTTTATCTTAAGACCTAGAAATTCTAAAGATAAAATAATAATGTGCAAATTTAGACTATTAAACTATAGGGTATATCATTCTGCTTAGTTTACCTGAGTCCTGTTAGCACCTATTGTGATTTTACATGGAATAGTATGATGAATAATGAAAACCTGCAGGGGTAAAACTATGGTACCATATACATTGTGTAAAAATATACATTTACATATAGGAACAGTAGTTTAATCATCATAGATATGTGAGAGTTTTCAGTAAATGCTGGAACAAGGATTAATTGACTCATTGTAAAGGTACTTGTTAGTAACCTTTATATGGTTATGTTCTACTACAAACTAAATTATAGCAATCAGCTTTAGTTCTGTTATTTTAAGATGGAGGTTCTCTAGATGCAATTGTGCCTCTGGTATCTGATGTCAGTCATGGCTCTGCTTTTTGCTTTTGGTATCAGTCATTCCTTATTTGTAATACCTGTTAAACAAAAATATAAAATGAAAATCTACATATAATATATACATTAAACTAACTTGGGGTTTGGTCTGTCCTGTATCTGTCTTACAAAATAAAATGATGTTTGAATGGCCTAAGTTTTTCAATACTCAATTCAGGTACAGACTATTTTGTTGTTAACATTTAGCAAATAAGAGTGCCCAAATGGGAACACTCTGTTTCAAGTAAGTGACCCTCTCCCCCCATGGGCACGATTGTTGCTTAAAACAATTTTTCTTTAAAGAAATGGGGATAGCTAAATATATTTGGGACCAAATGGTATATTACTATCAGGAATGACAACAATGTCAATGCACTCACCGTAGTTGAAGGCATTCTTCCTAATTTTTTTATGTCCATAGATGAGTGTTTGCAGTGTCTTTGCTGCTGTTTCATTCCATTTCCTGAGTGTTTTTCGTGTGGAGCCTGAAACATACTTTCTAGGGCAGACAGTTTAGTGAGAATGATCTTATATTCTGCATTTAATTCTGGGTGACCATGTGATACATCCAAGCTCCAAGTGTATTTTTGTTTATCCAAAGAATGTAGGAAAATACACTCACAGTGTGGATAGTGTTTACACAGCATCAGTGTAAAACCATTGACTGTGTCCATTATGTTTACCCATTTGTTGCTCTGTAAATCATTTTTTAAAGCATTTAGCTCTAGAGGATTTGACATTTCTAGGCCTTTTTCTGGTGGATTATTTGCATTTTTGAAATTTGCAGAATTGTTGGTTGTTTTAGGGGATTGAAAATGAGTCAGGCATGCTGTTAGATGTCTCACACTTATATTTTCTAACTGTGTATTCTGACCACCAGTAGGAGGACACACAGATATTACAACAGCAGGGGATTTATTTATGTTTTTAAATTCTCCATTGCCACTATATACTGTATCCATAATAATGGAACAGTCCTCTGTGAGTTTGCTATTAGCTTTACTTGTGGCAAGAGGTAAATCATAGCTGAATTGGCTAGATGAAATACATTCCCCACCACTCCTTACTGTGTCATTATTGTCTGTTAAACATGCAAATGTGAAGGTGGAGGAATCAATATTGTTTTTAGCACAAATAACTGAAGTGCTTTGCTGCAGCACATTAAAGCACTTGGAATTTTCAGCAGAATTCCCCAATTTTTAATATTTTCCAATTCATTTTGTACCACAGAATATGCATTACATATTTGATACTTTTCTTTTTCTGTTTCAAATAATTTTTCTTTGCAAATCTCTAATTCTTTTTCTGCATTTAAGCAGTTTTTATCACTCTCCTGTTTGGATTTGTTAATTTCACAATTGAGGGATGTTAGAGATTGCACTTGAATTTCTAATTTGTCAATCTCTTTTTCTTTTTTTGTTTATTATATTTTTGGAACTTTGCAGTTCATTTTTCAATGTTTCTATTTTGGCATTCATTGCCAAGCATGCTGCAAAGATACTTGCAACTGCTTTTCCTTTTGTCTTTTTGGACTTTTGTGAGATATTAATCTCTTTTTCAAATACATCCTGGACATATTTCCAGGGATTCTCTTTGTCATAAACATCACAAGCATAATCATTACTTTTATGGCTTGTGATGTATGTAGCTACAAAGCTTTCCAAAGCAGATAATGTAGCCATCTTGAGTAAAAAAACTTAAAATAAAATTAATTAATTCCTTTTTTCTTTATGTTTGTATATCCTCCCCAGTAAGTTGGCCGGCACTTACAGGTTCTTCTAATATACTTATATGCTTTAAAATATTATTTGGGAAATTTTACTTTTCAGTGTAGATCCTCTCCCTTATGTTCACTAGTCGTAAGGGTTACTCTAATCAAACACTTTTTAAACAAAGAACTATATCGTGATTTTGTTAGCGTGGGGTAGGTGTTAAAACCTTTCCTTCATCTAATATCCTATCTGTTAGGTTTTCTTCCTTACCGAGATAGGCGTTGTTCAAAAACATAATTTATGCTTACCTGATAAATTCCTTTCTCCTGTAGTGTGGTCAGTCCACGGGTCATCATTACTTCTGGGATATTAACTCCTCCCCAACAGGAAGTGCAAGAGGATCACCCAAGCAGAGCTGCTATATAGCTCCTCCCCTCTACGTCACACCCAGTCATTCGACCAAGAACCAAACGAGAAAGGAGAAACTATAGGGTGCAGTGGTGACTGGAGTATAATTTAAAAATTTAGACCTGCCATAAAAAACAGGGCAGGCCGTGGACTGACCACACTACAGGAGAAAGGAATTTATCAGGTAAGCATAAATTATGTTTTCTCCTGTTAAGTGTGGTCAGTCCACGGGTCATCATTACTTCTGGGATACCAATACCAAAGCTAAAGTACACGGATGACGGGAGGGACAGGCAGGATCTTTATATGGAAGGAACCACTGCCTGAAGAACCTTTCTCCCAAAAACAGCCTCCGAAGAAGCAAAAGTGTCAAATTTGTAAAATTTGGAAAAAGTATGAAGAGAAGACCAAGTTGCAGCCTTGCAAATCTGTTCAACAGAGGCCTCATTCTTAAAGGCCCAAGTGGAAGCCACAGCTCTAGTGGAATGAGCTGTAATTCTTTCAGGAGGCTGCTGTCCAGCAGTCTCATAGGCTAAACGTATTATGCTACGAAGCCAAAAAGAGAGAGAGGTAGCAGAAGCTTTTTGACCTCTCCTCTGTCCAGAATAAACGACAAACAGGGAAGAAGTTTGGCGAAAATCTTTAGTTGCCTGTAAATAAAATTTCAGGGCACGGACTACATCTAGATTGTGCAGAAGCCGTTCCTTCTTTGAAGAAGGATTTGGACACAATGATGGCACAACAATCTCTTGATTGATATTCTTATTAGTGACAACCTTAGGTAAGAACCCAGGTTTAGTACGCAGAACTACCTTATCTGAATGAAAAATCAGATACGGAGAATCACAATGTAAGGCTGATAACTCAGAGACTCTACGAGCCGAGGAAATAGCCATTAAAAACAGAACTTTCCAAGATAACAGCTTGATATCAATGGAATGAAGGGGTTCAAACGGAACACCCTGTAAAACGTTAAGAACTAAATTTAAGCTCCATGGTGGAGCAACAGTTTTAAACACAGGCTTAATCCTGGCCAAAGCCTGGCAAAAAGCCTGAACGTCTGGAACTTCTGACAGACGCTTGTGTAAAAGAATGGGCAGAGCTGAGATCTGTCCCTTTAAGGAACTAGCAGATAAACCCTTTTCTAAACCTTCTTGTAGAAAGGACAATATCCTAGGAATCCTAACTTTACTCCATGAGTAACTCTTGGATTCGCACCAATGTAAGTATTTACGCCATATTTTATGGTAAATCTTTCTGGTAACAGGCTTCCTAGCCTGTATTAAGGTATCAATAACTGACTCAGAAAAACCACGCTTTGATAAAATCAAGCGTTCAATTTCCAAGCAGTCAGCTACAGAGAAATTAGATTTTGATGTTTGAAAAGACCCTGAATTAGAAGGTCCTGTCTCAGAGGCAGAGACCAAGGTGGACAGGATGACATGTCCACTAGATCTGCATACCAGGTCCTGCGTGGCCACGCAGGCGCTATCAGAATCACTGATGCTCTCTCCTGTTTGATCCTGGCAATCAATCGAGGAAGCATCGGGAAGGGTGGAAAAACATAGGCCATCCCGAAGGTCCAAGGTGCTGTCAAAGCATCTACCAGGACTGCTCCCGGGTCCCTGGACCTGGACCCGTACAAGGAAGCTTGGCGTTCTGGCGAGACGCCATGAGATCTATCTCTGGTTTGCCCCAAAGTCGAAGTATTTGGGCAAAGATCTCCGGATGAAGTTCCCACTCCCCCGGATGAAAAGTCTGACGACTTAGGAAATCCGCCTCCCAGTTTTCCACTCCAGGAATGTGGATCGCTGACAGGTGGCAAGAGTGAGACTCTGCCCAGCGAATTATCTTTGATACTTCCATCATCGCTAGGGAGCTTCTTGTCCCTCCTTGATGGTTGATGTAAGCTACAGTCGTGATGTTGTCCGACTGAAACCTGATGAACCCCCGAGTTGTTAACTGAGGCCAAGCCAGAAGGGCATTGAGAACTGCTCTCAATTCCAGAATGTTTATTGGAAGGAGACTTTCCTCCTGAGTCCATGATCCCTGAGCCTTCAGGGAAATCCAGACAGCGCCCCAACCTAGTAGGCTGGCGTCTGTTGTTACAATTGTCCAATCTGGTCTGCTGAATGGCATCCCCCTGGACAGATGTGGCCGAGAAAGCCACCATAGAAGAGAATTTCTGGTCTCTTGATCCAGATTCAGAGTAGGGGACAAATCTGAGTAATCCCCATTCCACTGACTTAGCATGCACAATTGCAGCGGTCTGAGATGTAGGCGTGCAAAGGGTACTATGTCCATTGCCGCTACCATTAAGCCGATTACCTCCATGCATTGAGCCACTGACGGGTGTTGAATGGAATGAAGGACACGGCAAGCATTTTGAAGCTTTGTTAACCTGTCTTCTGTCAGGTAAATCTTCATTTCTACAGAGTCTATAAGAGTCCCCAAGAAGGGAACCCTTGTGAGTGGTAAGAGAGAACTCTTCTCTACGTTCACCTTCCACCCATGCGACCTTAGAAATGCCAGTACTAACTCTGTATGAGACTTGGCAGTTTGAAAGCTTGACGCTTGTATCAGAATGTCGTCTAGGTACGGAGCCACCGAAATTCCTCGCGGCCTTAGCGAAGAGAGCCCAGAACCTTTGTGAAGATTCTTGGAGCCGTAGCCAACCCGAATGGAAGAGCTACAAACTGGTAATGCCTGTCTAGGAAGGCAAACCTTAGATACCGGTAATGATCTTTGTGAATCGGTATATGAAGGTAGGCATCCTTTAAATCCACTGTGGTCATGTACTGACCCTTTTGGATCATGGGTAAGATTGTCCGAATAGTTTCCATTTTGAACGATGGAACTCTTAGGAATTTGTTTAGGATCTTTAAATCCAAGATTGGTCTGAAGGTTCCTTCTTTCTTGGGAACCACAAACAGATTTGAGTAAAAACCTTGTCCGTGTTCCGACCGTGGAACCGGATGGATCACTCCCATTAGTAAAAGATCTTGTACACAGCGTAGAAACGCCTCTTTCTTTATCTGGTTTGTTGACAACCTTGAAAGATGAAATCTCCCTTTTGGGGGAGAGGCTTTGAAGTCCAGAAGATATCCCTGAGATATGATCTCTAACGCCCAGGGATCCTGGACATCTCTTGCCCAAGCCTGGGAGAAGAGAGAGAGTCTGCCCCCCACTAGATCCGTTCCCGGATCGGGGGCCCTCACTTCATGCTGTCTTAGGGGCAGCAGCAGGCTTTCTGGCCTGTTTGCCCTTGTTCCAGGACTGGTTAGGTTTCCAGCCTTGTCTGTATCGAGCAACAGCTCCTTCCTGTTTTGGTGCAGAGGAAGTTGATGCTGCTCCTGCCTTGAAGTTACGAAAGGCACGAAAATTAGACTGTCTAGCCCTAGGTTTGGCTCTGTCTTGAGGCAGGGCATGGCCTTTACCTCCTGTAATGTCAGCGATAATTTCCTTCAAACCGGGCCCGAATAAGGTCTGCCCTTTGAAAGGTATGTTAAGTAGTTTAGATTTAGAAGTAACATCAGCTGACCAGGATTTTAGCCACAGCGCTCTGCGTGCCTGAATGACGAATCCGGAATTCTTAGCCGTAAGTTTAGTTAAGTGTACTACGGCATCAGAAATAAATGAATTAGCTAGCTTAAGGGTTTTAAGCTTGTGTGTAATCTCATCTAATGGAGCTGATTCAAGGGTCTCTTCCAGAGACTCAAACCAAAATGCTGCTGCAGCCGTGACAGGCGCAATGCATGCAAGGGGGTTGCAATATAAAACCTTGTTGAACAAACATTTTCTTAAGGTAACCCTCTAATTTTTTATCCATTGGATCTGAAAAGGCGCAGCTATCCTCCACCGGGATAGTGGTACGCTTAGCTAAAGTAGAAACTGCTCCCTCCACCTTAGGGACCGTTTGCCATAAGTCCCGTGTGGTGGCGTCTATTGGAAACATCTTTCTGAATATAGGAGGGGGTGAGAAAGGCACACCGGGTCTGTCCCACTCCTTAGTAACAATTTCAGTAAGTCTCTTAGGTATTGGAAAAACGTCAGTACTCGACGGTACCGCAAAATATTTATCCAACCTACACATTTTCTCTGGTATTGCAACTGTGTTACAATCATTCAGAGCCGCTAAAAACCTCCCCTAGTAATACACGGAGGTTTTCCAGCTTAAACTTAAAATTTGAAATGTCTGAATCCAGTTTATTTGGATCAGATCCGTCACCCGCAGAATGAAGCTCTCCGTCCTCATGTTCTGCAAATTGTGACGCAGTATCTGACATGGCCCTAATATTATCAGCGCACTCTGTTCTCACCCCAGAGTGATCTCGCTTACCTCTAAGTTCTGGTAATTTAGACAAAACTTCAGTCATAACATTAGCCATGTCCTGTAGTGTGATTTGTAATGGCCGCCCTGAAGTACTCGGCGTTACAATATCACGCACCTCCCGAGCGGGAGATGCAGGTACTGACACGTGAGGCAAGTTAGTCGGCATAACTTCCCCCTCGTTGTTTGGTGAATGATGTTCAATTTGTACAGAATGACTCTTATTCAAAGTAGCATCAATGCAATTAGTACATAAATTTCTATTGGGCTCCACCTTGGCTTTTGCACATATAGCACAGAGATATTCCTCTGAGTCAGACATGTTTAACAAACTAGCAATTAAACTAGCAAGCTTGGAAATACTTTTCACTCAAATTACAAGTAATGTGAAAAACGCACTGTCCCTTTAAGAAGCACAGAAAAAAATTATGACAGTTTAATAATAATGAACTGGAAAAATTATAACAATCAGATTTTTCCCAGTAAAGGCATAAATTTAGCAAAGGATTGCCCCCATTAGCAATGGATAACTAACCCTTAATGGCAGAAAAAAATGTACAAAATATAAACGTTTTTTATCACAGTCAAAGCACAATCTCACAGGTCTGCTGTGAGTGATTACCTCCCTCAAAATAATTTTTGAAGACCCTTGAGCTCTGTAGAGACGATCCGGATCATGCAGGAAGAGAAACAGACTTTTGACTGAATTTTTGATGCGTAGCAAAAGCGCCAAAATAGGCCCCTCCCCCTCACTCACAGCAGTGAGGGAAGTTCAGTAAACTGTCTCAGATTAAAATAAACGATAGCCAAGTGGAAAAACAGTGCCCCAAAACAATTTTTCACCCAGTACCTCAGATATTTAAACAATTTAGCATGCCAGCAAAAACGTTTAAAATCAAATATCATGAAATGCCATTAACAGCCTGTTGCTAGACGTTCCCACTGCAAGTAAGGCTAAAGATTATATGCATATAGTATTACCCAGAGAAGTGCCATTCCCCAGAATACAGAAGTGTACACATATATACATAAACAGCCTGATACCAGTTGCTACTACTGCATTTAAGGCTGAACTTACATTATATTGGTATTGGCAGTATTTTCTCAGTCAATTCCATTCCTCAGAAAATAATATACTGCAACATACCTCTTTGCAGGTGAACCTGCCCGCTGTCCCCTGATCTGAAGTTTACCTCACTCCTCAGAATGGCCGAGAACAGCAAAATGAATTTTAGGTACGCCGGCTAAAATCATCCAAAAACTCAGGTAGATTCTTCTTCAAATTCTACCTGAGAAGGAGCAACACACTCCGGTGCTGTTTTAAAATAACAAACTTTTGATTGAAGATATAAAAACTAAGTATAATCACCACAGTCCTCTCACACATCCTATCTATTAGTTGGGTGCAAGAGAATGACTGGGTGTGACGTAGAGGGGAGGAGCTATATAGCAGCTCTGCTTGGGTGATCCTCTTGCACTTCCTGTTGGGGAGGAGTTAATATCCCAGAAGTAATGATGACCCGTGGACTGACCACACTTAACAGGAGAAATTATGCTTAATTTCTCACAGACAAAATTATTTATTAGAACAGTTTCAAAACAGCAAATCGCATAATATACAATACTTTAGGCATATATATTAATGCAATAGTAATTGTTTTATTTCAAGGTGACAATTTAGCTTATGTCCACAAGATTTTAACTATTTATTTACTTTGGATTTGGAGTTTGGCGGTAGATGGGCTGCTAACGCTACGCGTGGTTTATGTCTAACGCACGGCATTGTTTGACTCCGGTATTTAGAGTACAAAAAAGACCATCTAACGATGCTCCTAACGCGTGTATGTCACACGCGGAATCCTGCCCGCGTTAGACAGTCTCCCATAGAGATCAATGGAAAGCAAAAAAAACTCTTTTTTCACCTAACACTCGATCTCGCGAGAAATACGCACAGCTCGGTCATATGACGCATACCACATCATGCACAACAATAACACGCCGCAAATGTCACAACAACAATCACTCAACAAAGCACACAAGCATTACACATTCACAAGCGGGGGGATTTTTAATAAAATTTAATACAGGGAATACGCATATACTTTAAGATGCGGAAATTCGCAAAATAACAACAAGGAATAAAAAATATATACATACACTAGCAAAATAATCGCATTCAATATCACTATATATTAGGACAAACATACATATACAACACTTCACTAATAACACACCATCGCAAATTCACATTTAAACAGAATACTATTGGACAATGTTAGAGAAAACGACCACTATGACATCATCACATTCTACACATTCCACAAATACTAACTCCAAATGAGCATGCGCAAATTCACACAACTAATACACATTGCACTAATATTAATTGCTAATAAAGCACACCTGAACACAATTTACAACGGAAATTGGTACATCATTAAACATTTACACAGGGTATATAAGCACCACACAAGCATGGCTTCTTTGACTGTGTTGCTGGTGGGTCTTTGGAGATTGGAGGTTTAAGATTAGAGAGTTTGTGCATTATTGTGAGTGAGTTAGTGTTAGTGTGAGAGAGTCAGTTGTTAGTGTTATCGTGAGTGAGTGAGTGGGAGTTAGTGGGAGCGTGAGTGAGTTATTGGTAGTGGGAGTTGTTAGTGAGAGTTAGTGGTAGTGTGAGTCAGTTAGTGGGAACGTGAGTTAGTGGTAGTGTGAGTTATTGAGAGTTAGTGGGAGTGTGAGTTAGTGAGAATTAGTAGTAGTGTGTTAGTGAGAATTAGTAGTAGTGTGAGTTAGCGAGCGAGTGATTTTTCTGTACACTTAACACATTTACACGCAAACACATTCAATACATACATACACTTATCAATAACACTACATACACTCCATACCCCATACCCCCTCATACTACACTCCATACCCCATTCCCTGTAGTCCCATTCCCTTTCATCCCATTTACTCTTATCCCATACCCCATCCCCATCCTATACCCATCCCCTAGTTACATTTAGTTTACATATCCTCTTTTTAGTCTTCTTCTTCTTTTGGTTTATTTAAATACTCCTTACCCTCTTTGTTTTTTTAGATCCCTCTCACACTTTCAGCACTTTTTTTGTCTTTTTTGTTCTTTATTTTGACCCCCTTTCATTTCATCACACTCACTTTTTGTTTGATTATTTGGGGTTTAGTTTAGGGAACAGATGGACGGCAGGCAGGGGAGAGGTAGAGGGGGGAGGAGAGGGAGGGGGAGAGGAACAGGGCAGGAAGGGGGGCAGGAAGGGGGGGTGGAAGCGGTGGGTGGACCCAGCCACTTGGTTCAAGATGAACAAGTGGCTGGGCCCAGTGGCGGACAGAGTAGGGCTTCACAGTCCGGGAAACAGAGGGCATCGTCACAGGGGAAGGCCAAGGCGACTAGGGAGGCGAGGTTTTCGATGGAGGAGAAGGAGGCCCTCGTAGAGGCCTATATGGCCAGGTATAGGAGGCTGCAGCACCAGAAGACCACCCCGACTGAGAAGAGGAAGCTCTGGCATGAGATAAGGAATGCAGTCAATGCAGTGGGTGGCCGGAACAGAGATATGGACTCTATAAAACATCGCTACCAGGACTGTAAGATGGATCTCAAGAAAAATTTAAGCCTGGAGGCCCGACATTCCGCAGGAACCGGTGACGGCCCTGCCCTGGAAATCGAGTACTGCCGATGGGAGGAAATGTTGCGGCCCAACATCTCCGAGGTGGATGTAGTCGGTATCGGAGGAATTGATACCGGGAACCTGCCATTCTCATCTGACGGTAAGCTCATTGAAGAATAAATTCACATACGAATGTATTTCAAGGGACACTATACGCAAACCTTTACTTTCATGATTGAGGTAGCGAATACAATTTGACAAAACATTCAAATGTACTTATATTACCTAATTTGAATCATTCTTGAGATATATTTTAATGAAGAAATAGCCATGCACACGGTGAACCAATCACAGGAGGCAGCTATATTCAGCTAACAATCAGCATCTAAGAATATTTAGATATGCTTTTCAGCAAAAAATATCCAGAGAATGAAGCTAATTAGATAAGAAAAGTACATTAGAAAGTTGATTATAAATGTATGCTTCTAAATCATGAAGATAAAACATTGGGTTTCATGTCCCTTTAAGGATCAGATTAATGCTATTACGCTGTTTACACGCATTCACAATTACTTTGCGGTTACATCAGTATCTAGGCTATAGGTTAGGTGTGCATTTAAACTGACTGAAAACAAACGCTAAAACATTCAGATTGACCAGAGATAGAAAGTGCGGAAATCGTATTGATTGTTAGATTTCAAAGTGGATTAATGATTCTGCATTTGTAATTGTATCGTAAGCTAAGTCATTTAAAGCTTCATTTGGAAATATGCTAATATATACATTTTTTTTTTTTAAATATAAATAGTCTGGGGAGGAGGCAGCACAACAAATACAGCCTCCTCCATCTCCCCGGGATGAGAGTGGTGGGGAGGAATTTCCACTTTGGAGGGAAGAGGCCCCCCGTGACGAAGAGGGCACGGAAGCAGATGAAGAGGCCCCGGAAGCAGAGGAGGAGGCCGCGGAACCAGAGGCCCCTCAAGGACCCGCACACCGCCGTGCACGGGCACCCCGCTGTGCACGGGTACCCCGCCAATCACAACAAGAGGAAATAGCGGAGGTGCGGGTTCTACTAGACTACATAGACCAGATGCGTAACTCCCGGATACAAAATATAGAAGGCCGAACTCGAATTCTTGATGGACAAAACCAAATAATTGAAGGCCAAAACCAAATAATAAACATACTTAATAGAATAGAACAAGGGAAAAACAGAGTCATTAATCTACACCAAGAGATGTTTAATTTTTTCCGGGAGGCGCATGCTGGTCTGCCTCCTGGTCCGCCTCCTGCTGCTGGGCCTCCTGCTGCTGGGCCATCTTCTCCTGCCGGCCCAATCTTCTCCTGCCGGGCCATCTTCTCCTGCCGGGGCCATCTTCTCCTCCCGGGACATCTCCTCCTGCCGAGCCATCTTCTCCTCCTCAGCCATCTTCTCCTCCTCAGCCATCTTCTCCTCCTCAGCCATCTTCTCCTCCTCACCTTGGTCGTCCCAGTACTCTTCCTTCCACTCTTCCAACATCTCCAAGGAGAACTCGTCAGTCGGCAGTTGCCCCTCCCAGAGCATCAGCCCAGTGGGAAGAGGGGAAGGAAGAGGAAGTAAGTATTTGTTTTCATGTTTAATGTTTTTTTTATTTAATGTGTAATGGATAGGTATGTGATGATGTGGTTTTCATACACTTGTGGACCACACTCTGTATATAATCTACTTCTATGGGACCGGGTCCATGGAGGCAGATTGTTTGCAGAGTGTGGGTTATAAGTGTGTGAAAACCACATCATCACATACCTATCCTTGTTCATGATATTGATTGGTTTCTGAGATGTGATGTCCAAACTGTTTCCCGAATCGCAAACAAAATTACCATTACAATTATCCATGATGGCATATTACTGTTTGAATGCCAATAACACAGCTTAAAGGGACAGTCAGAAAATTATTGATTACAAAGAAAACACTGTATTACGCATTATCAAGTTGGAAACAACAAAACATGGAGAAATACGTGTGACTTATGTGCTTACCCTTGTATCTATGACTATGAAAAATGACCACTTATTTGTTGTTCTGACATAACAACATTTTAGATATCAATGATCAATACATGGTAAATAATATGCTGTATGAGCACAAGGTTTTACATATACAAATGCTATCCAAATGCTCTCTAGTGGTCAAATTGTATAATGATTACATGCACTCTTCAAGCTCGAAGAAATGAGCACACGAACCTCATAGGTTTAGCTAGCAAATTAAAATAAACACAGACAAATGATTAATTGGTGAGAAACATTTGATATCATTGATATTACAAAATTGACTTTTAGAATAATGCAAAACATTATTTGTTTTCTAAACTGTCCCTTTAACAAAATTACATATGCTAACATATATTTGAAGATTGTTGGTATATCTACATGTACTTGTTCAAACAATAAATATTGAAATCAGATTTATATTGACGTGTTAAATAAAGTCTATTTTCTTAAAGAGACATTATTGTGTTAATTTATTTTTAGAAAGACATTTGTTTTAACAATGAATATGGTTTAAAGTCCTTTTAGGAGTGGGGGGGTGAAAATATGCTAACAATAATATATTTGGAGATTAACCAATGTGGAACTCATACATGATACAAAAATCAACATTTGCATTAAAGGGACAGTATACTATATTTTTGACAGAACTGTATGTAATAGACACTACTAGAAACAACAAGATTAACATATACTGATATCAATATTACAAAGCTTTAAACACTTTCAAAGAAAATCGGGTTAGCTCTATTGAAAATATAGATGAACCCCCATTACAACCGTAAAACAAGACAATACACCATCATACACAAACAGGAGAAAGCTGGAGATGGTACTCACATGAAACTTAGAGGCTTGGCGAGGAGTCTGAAAATTACTTACATTTTATTTGAACAGAAGCAAAATGAAACGTGTATTTGTTAAACAATGGACTATCTAACTAGAGACCAAATTAAAAAATTTGATTTATAATGTGAGTGTCTAATGAACCTTTAATAAAATATACGACGAAATTACATTTAGAAGAAGTCGGCATCATATATTTAGCATATGATAAAGATAAATGCATATTGATTACTTTATTCTAACACAATAGCGCATATTTATGAATTAGATATCTTTAACATTAAACACAACAGTCATTTTTCAGAAAAAGGAACATATTGTTGACAAACATATTCAACAACATGGACTATAGAGATTTGCACTTGCCTCGAAATATCATATGCATGAAAACATTTTGCTTTCGTTCGTTTATTCAACCAGACATCCAGCAAAAGAGAATGTGGTGGTCTTTATCAGCTACGGGTCAACAATGTAACATGATGCAAAAAATCCATATTCGCAAGGTTTTTAAAATTGGCTTCATTCACAAACGTGTTTAACGTGCACAAACAAATATTGCGGGACTACGTAATACAATCAGACTTTTTTTACCTTTGCATGTGACGTCTTAATTAACATGGCGCTTCCTTGATCACGTAAGAACGCCATCCAATAAAAGGCACATTCTTGATCACGTAAGAACGCCAAAAAAAAAAAGGCGCATCCTTGATCGCGTCAAAACGCCATCCAATAAAAGGCACATTCTTGATCACGTAAAAACGTCAGTCAATACAAGGAATCATTGGACAGCCTGGCAGGTGACGTCTTAAGCAACATGGCGCATCCGAGATCGCTGAAAAACCGCAGCCAATACAAGGACTCAGTTGACAGCTTGGCATATCACTAAGAAACGTATTTATATTTTAGTAACTAGTATGTGACTAGATTGCTATCTAGGAATGTCACGAAATCATGAATCATCTTTTCGGACTTGACTGTCCCTTGAACTATAGCTATGGTGTATATCTTTAACATTTAAAAGATACACATGAGAAATACATATGCCATTGATGTTTTAAGATATGTTTAGATTGTTTTGAAATAACAATAATGACACATGTATTGATTAAACGTGTCATTTATTCAAGTTGAAATATGGTCAGCCTACCTATAGCCATATATGGGAGGAGAAGTATTTTGTTAACATATTTGGTAAAAAATATTCATCATCTAAAATATGCGCATTACACACAGAGATTTATTTGGTTACACTTTTACAATAAGATAGAATTGAAAATGAAATACATGTGCTGTCAACATTACAATAAGATTGTTTATTAATAAGATTATATGTCCTTGTTCATGTAAAAAGGACAAAAACGCTTTAGAAATGGAAATACATTCATTAACAATTGTGCTCACCATCACTTAAAGGGACATGATTTTTTTTTTTTTAAAAAGAGGATACACAGAGACAATACTATTTCAATAAAATGAACACTTTACAGGGATTATATAATTGTATCAATCCTCAGATCATTTGTTAAAGGTGCATCAATTCATGCAGAGTTTCTAAATACACACATGGATGTGAAAATTGAAATATACATATATACACAAATAACAATCTATATATACATATATAAAAGAATTACTATGCTAATCATAATCATGCAATGATAAAGCTTTGAGAAAAATATATAAAGACAAATAATAAAATTACATTGGAGATGTTAATCTTAAAGTCATTTACAATTGTATTACATATATGATTCTTGAAAATCCATTATTTTTGGTAGGTCCCTTTAAGGATCAACCAGATAAACTAGAGCTTTCAATCAATAAAATGAATAATGAGGACAAAGAATCGTGCAATGACATGTCTTTTATTAGTATGTAAGAAAACATCAACAACGTTTATAAATAATCTTGTAAAAATAAGGAATATTTGAGCCATATGACAAGGTAACAGAGTGCATCACAGTCCATGAAGAGAGTTGCCAAGGGCCAGCATAGCCCCATTGGAGACATATGACAAGGTAACAGAGTGCATCACAGTCCATGAAGAGAGTTGCCAAGGGCCAGCATAGCCCCATTGGAGACATATGACAAGGTAACAGAGTGCATCACAGTCCATGAAGAGAGTTGCCAAGGGCCAGCATAGCCCCATTGGAGACATATGACAAGGTAACAGAGCGCATCACAGTCCATGAAGAGAGTTGCCAAGGGCTAGCATAGCCCCATTGGAGACATATGACAAGGTAACAGAGTGCATCACAGTCCATGAAGAGAGTTGCAAAGGGCCACCATAGCCCCATTGGAGACATATGACAAGGTAACAGAGTGCATCACAGTCCATGAAGAGAGTTGCCAAGGGCAACCATAGCCCCATTGGAGACATATGACAAGGTAACAGAGTGCATCACAGTCCATGAAGAGAGTTGCCAAGGGCCAGCATAGCCCCATTGGAGACATATGCCAAGGTAACAGAGTGCATCACAGTCCATGAAGAGAGTTGCCAAGGGCCACCATAGCCCCATTGGAGACATATGACAAGGTAACAGAGTGCATCACAGTCCATGAAGAGAGTTGCCAAGGGCCAGCATAGCCCCATTGTAGATATATGACAAGGTAACAGAGTGCATCACAGTCCATGAAGAGAGTTGCCAAGGGCCAGCATAGCCCCATTGGAGACATATGACAAGGTAACAGAGTGCATCACAGTCCATGAAGAGAGTTGCCAAGGGCCAGCATAGCCCCATTGTAGATATATAACAAGGTAACAGAGTGCATCACAGTCCATGAAGAGAGTTGCCAAGGGCCACCATAGCCCCATTGGAGCCATATGACAAGGTAAAAGAGTGCAACAGGCACAACAATAAACTTAAAAAAAGGCCAAATGGCAACAATAACAAAAACATCAACATGTGGACGGAGGATTCTTATCCGCGCCCTTGGAGCATCTCCAGATCCTCCACTTACTGGTCATCCTCTTCATCGTCCTGTGCATGTCCAGCTCCAGATTCAGGCCTTGAATTTAATAGCATGATCTGCCGCAGAGTCAAATCCTGAACCCGGAGCTGGGCCTGCATGGTGTCGTTCATCCCTCTCAGGACAGCTGCGTTCCTCAACACGGCCTGCTCTACTCGTGCTATACCTTCTAGCATGAGCCATGCTGAGTCACAGCCTAAAATAAAGAATAAATCAAATATTAAGGATAATTACACAATAGACGAAAAAATAAGCAAAGATACATTGTCATCATAAAGACAAATCATTCTTTACATCAATTTGTTTAAATTGATTCTTTACACATTAAATATGTTATTCAGACAGACCGAAATCATTAAAGGGACAGTTTACTCAAACATGTTGTCCCCTTTAATTGGTTTTCGATGATCCACTTATACAGCTTGAGTGTATCAAATCTTGTTAAAGGATTTACATTGTACTTACATTAGCAATTTAAATATTTTAATTATACTGTGGTAGGCACACCTATCCTTAAACATTTTGGCGTTGAGGACAAGCTGTGTAAACATAGCAACCTGAAGAAATTACATTCCCACTGGGTTAGACAAGAGATAATGTATCAACATTTGTACATAAATTGTTGGATCCAAGTAGTGGTGATTGGTATATGTAGTGATATCAAATTAAAGGGACACTGAACCTAAATATTTAATTGACTGATTCAGATAGAGCATGACATTACAAATATGAAAAAATTACACATATTCTTTAAATGTTAGAATTCTCTAGCTAGATTTTGAATGCAAGAATGTAGGTTTATAGGGCAGGCCAAATTTGTTTATCAACTTTGGTTGTCCCTGCTGGTTGATGGATACATTCATCCAACAATAAAGAAATGATGTCCACAATTATTTTCTATTTAAAATTAATTCTAGGCATTTCTTTGTTTCAATAAAGATAGCAAGAGAATGAAGAATAATTCATAAGAGTAGTAAATTATAAATTTGATTAACATTGCATGCTCTATTTGAATCACAATAGAAACAATTTGCCTTCAGTGTACCGTTAAGTATCTTATAATGTGCATTTTGAATGATACTTACAGCTGTGCCTGGGAAGGACAATCCGACACCCAGGACAATGAAGGTTGAGACAGGGGGGAGGGATGGGATTGGGTTGGGGAGGGATGAGCTGCTGCTCCGGGGTAGGCCGTACAGCTGGGGAGTGGTGAGTTGGGGTCTGGGCAGCTGTACGGGCCATAATACGGGGAGAGCGGCGAAGGGGGGTGAAGGGGCATGTTTTGGGAGGGACAGGGAAGGGGCGTTTTTTGGGAGGGACAGGAAATGACAAATGGGAAGGGCCAGCAGGGGTCTGGGCCTGGGCAGGAGTCTGTGCCTGGGCAGGGGTCTGTGACTGGGCAGGGGCGGAAACCAGATGACCAGAGGTGGAGGATCCATCTGAAAAAAATAATCCAAATATATTAACATCTCATACATCATGAAATCAAATCAACGCATTTCAAATTGATTATGTTTTCAATATACTTAGAAGTGTGTTTGAATTTCTAAACAATTATGAAATGAGGATATGGTATGCATATAGGCACTCAGATGAATATCAATGACTGTCTGTACAATTATAACATTATTATTGTGTTTTGGTCTAGAATATGCATGTGACATAATGATGGCATGAATTATAAATTTAAAAAAAATAAAAAACATCCAAGCATATTTTCATGCTGCCTGATATAGAAAGGGGGCAGTAGTGTATTTGAACAGACAAATAATAATCCTTTTTAAAGTGCAAAAGCTGTAGACTTTGAATGTCTTCAATAAAATGATTTCCAATAAAGCAACATGTTGGAAACATGATAGATATATTTCACATACCATCAGACTTCAAGGCAGCCTCTTCCTCCTCCGTCACACACAAATTATATGTTTGTTTCAAATGTTATGCTTCATCAGAATCATGCTCATAATATTGATTACCAATACACCTTCAATGACATATAAATGAGTCAATGGACTTACCAGGAGCCCGCAAAGGCGGCTCTGTGTCAGTGCTGGATTCCTCTGGGCTCCCCACACCAACTCTCTCTATGAATGATATAGATATATATTATTGAACACATTTGGGATAGCACTAAATCACATCTGTAGCGAATTTTAAGAATAATCAACTTGAAAATGTGAAGAATAGAGCAGTCATTAAACAAAAAAATGCTTGATTGAATCAAGGGGATTCTGTTAAAAATGATGTATTGAACATATGTTTAATTTCTGACTATATTAGACATCAAACTCATCTCATACGATGCTATTGCATATCTAAATATACCCATTGATCAATGTTCTTAAAAGAAAACACACAAACCACATTTTGAATAACAGCTATTGACAAATATAAACAAAGACATGTGGCACATCGAGCCATTTGTGCAATGTACAGTAATCTTGTTTAGGACACAACACATATTTATCACAATACAAAACCAAATTGATTAGTACAAATATGTTATCATGGTGCTGTTAGAGTATGCTGATATCTATAAAGTAACTCCAACAGTGAATATGTGAATTATATATCAATATTGTCTAATCCAAAGAATGTAAAGATGAATTAATCTATTGTTTATTAAAGGGACACTGACATGATTTATTTCAATCATTGATATCACTGTTCAAACTGTTCCAAATGATTTAACATTGACTCCTATTATAATTTGAATGTTGCTACATTTTAATCTTAAAGGCAGATAAGCAATATTGGATTCAATAAATATTGTTTGTTGAAGGTATCCACCAATCATCAATCAAAACCCAGGTTGGTCAACCAAAATTGAGCTGCAGATAAACGTACATTCTTGATTTTAAAATACATTTAGCAATAGAATATTTCACATATGATTATAGTATTATATTTAAATGTTGATTAATATTGCATGCTCTATCTGAATGACAACATTAATAATTTTAGCTCAGTATCCCTTTAATATAAAATTATATTGATTTGACAATGTTGGTGTTAATGAATTCTCTACTCCATATGTTGATGTAATGAATGGGATTGAGCATGCAATTCCAATCTAATATGTTATTTAAGGATATCCTAAGAATTATTTAATTTTCATCTATTAAAGGAACATGAAGCTCTAAATGTGTAATTGTATACTTTTTTAAACTATGTACTACTGTTATCTGAACACATGATTTTAACTTTTGTAAATATGCCAATTTATGAATAGAAAAACAGCCGGATAATACCAGTAATGCATTGTTTAACCTAAACCAAAATCCATTAATTTTTTTAAGAACTAAAACAATAGACTGAACCAATGTAGCTCATAAAATGTTTAAACAAAACAATAAAATCACGTTTAAAAATAATTCTATGTAAAATTTAGTTGGCATGTCCCTTAAATGACGTGATCAATTTCAAAAATGGAATCTATATTTTTAAAATCTAAACATATGCAAAATTGTGTGTATTATTTAAAAATGTATACAAATAAGATTAAGCAATACACAAGGGAAGAATATAAATTGGACATTCAAAGAATCTTACATTAAAATTAAGACATCCAGAATAGATGGGATATCTTAAATTCCAAACAAAATCAGAGTAGTCTTACAATGTAATCCTATTTTTTGGTTTTATTTATTCTTATTTGCAAAAAGTTTTAAAATCCATTTTGAAGATACATATAAATATTGAACAATGTGGATTTAGTATGTAATGTTCTGTCCATGTTTCTAAGACAAATGTCAATTAAAATGAGACATACCATACTGTGACAAGCCCTGCCTTGAGGATCCAGCACCAACATCCAGATCTGTAATATATTAAATGAGGATTGGGTATCATTAATACACATCATGCCATGTTTAAAATCTTTACATTATTAGCAAATCAATTAAAAACTATTAATCCTTTGGTAGTCCCATGAGTTAATTGTTTCCTCAATTCAATTCATGATAAATATATCCTGTACTCTTATTTTCAATCAGTTGGGTTGTTTACTGTAGCTTAAATTATTTTTTTGTTTTATTTCATTCTCATCAATTGATGGGCATATGTTATAATTTATTTGGATTCTTCTTTTTTTATTATGTATAATATTGAAAATAAGAATACTGTATTCTTCACATATATAATAATTCACATTTCATTTTGACCAACATGTGTAAAGCAATGCCACTTACAGCAAACCCATGTTAACGTGTATGCGCAATTCCATTTTCGCGATCATTGCGCAATGATTCCAAGCGGAATTACGCATCCGTCATTTGACCAACATGTATAAAGCAATGCCACTTACAGCAAACCCATGTTAACGTGTATGCGCAATTCCATTTTCGCGATCATTGCGCAATGATTCCAAGCGGAATTACGCATCCGTCATTTGACCAACATGTATAAAGCAATGCCCCTTACAGCAAACCCATGTTAATGTGTATGAGCAATTCCATTTTCGCGATCATTGCGCAATGATTCCAAGCGGAATTACGCATCCGTCATTTGACCAACATGTATAAAGCAATGCCACTTACAGCAAACGCATGTTAACGTGTATGCGCTATTCCATTTTCGCTCTGTGACGCATATTCTGTAGAGCGCAAGAAACATCATTCCTATTTCATGTGTCACTAATCTAAAATCAGATATCTAAACATCATATGTAGTGTATGTTGTGAGATCTGTATAGGTTTAGTATCTGACTATATACACATTTTTAAAAAATAAATCAAATATTAAGATATTATATGAAGTTGGATAGTTACCTGGTTCAGATTCTCCATCATCTCCTCCCAGGCCACCGGACGGAGAAGCAGCTGCCCTGGCCCCTGCGTCAGGACTTTCAGATCCCGCAGCTGGAAGGGAAGAAGAGGAGGCCGAGGATGGCGAGGATCTAAATCTTTTGGGGACCCGGAGATTGAGGAGCTTGCATAAAGTCACCTCATAAGGGAGTAGGTATAGATTCCGCGGGGCCTTTCTTTGGCCCCCTCTTTTACGGGCTTGTACCCAGTCCCTTATGAGGTTGACTTTTTTTTGTTAAGCGCAACCTCATATCTCCGAATCTCCTCATGATTTGATCCTGGCTCCTCTGGACCTCACACACCAATTTAACCGCATTGGTGATAGACTCCCAGAGGGCCTTCTTAACAGGCGCATCTGTCAACCTCCTCTTGTTCCCAAACAGCTGGGGATAAAAGTCCTTGATGGCGTGGACCAGTGCAGCGCTCTCCTCCTTGGTGAACCTGGGAGGTGACATGCCTGCTGGGTTGTAGAATATAATTTTTTACAAATAATATATACTGCCTGCAGGCATTAGAGAACTGACAAAGATGGCAACGTGTAATGGACTTTTATATGGTGAAGTAAACATGAGATGCACCATGGGACAAGTTATCTGTACATCTGATTGGATAAAAGTTTGAAATATTGTTAGAATGTCTGTGAGACCATCCTGACTCAAGTTGTGTTTGTGTGATGAACTCTGATTGGCCGTTCCTTAATGTTTCATATCTTAGCAACTTCCATACACATACCTCCTGGTGGTGCTGTAACTTCATTTTTCATGTAGGCTTATTTGTAACTCATGGGCCTGTCATGCGGATATGTGTGATGCAGATTTAATATCCGTGATCCGTTAAATATTAATGATTAAATTCTCTTTAAAATCTAATACTGTCACATTATTAAATGTTGTAGACATTTCTCGGTTTAATAACGGTCTGTTTCTTTAATACAAATACACATTTAATATTGCATGTCTTTATTGTTCATAAAATCCATTTCTTGACTTATTGTGAAGTATTGATATTGCTCTATTAAATGTATTTATAATGCACATTGATTGTGTGCTATTGCGTGACATTAGACTCTAATGTTTAAAGATGCTAATCTGGTGTTTCAAGATGCGTTTCCCACGCAATATTTCTGAATGTTCAAATTCAGGTTATAATGTCAGTAACTTGGATAATCTGTTTATAAATGTTAAACTACAGGTTTGTTTGTTATTAGTAAATAAACCTTGAGCTTGTATTTGTCTGAAGTGCTCATATATGTTATTGTGCAATGGCGTCTTTATTTTTAAATAGACATTACAAACAAACAATTGTATCAAATGATCTGTAGAGATAGAAAATTGTTTAGACTTTAAAATGTAACTCAATTTATCTTAGTATTTAGATATCCTCAACAGAAGAAATTTAAATGCACATGGTTGAGCCAATCACATAAGGCATCTCTGTGCATCCACCAATCTTCATCTACTGAGCCTATCTCGATATACTTTTCAAGCAAAGTATGTCAAGATAAGAAGAGAAGTAAATACACTCTTTAAATCTCTTAAAGGGACACTGTCCAAACAAATTTAGCGTTCGTGATTCAAATTGAGCATGAAATGTTAAACAACTTTATAATTTAATCCGATTCTCAAATGTTAAGAATTATCTTTTTATCTTTCTTTGCAAATCAATAATGATATTTTAGATTACGGACAATTGTTTCCAAAAACCT